>NC_056562.1:37449612-37486827 GCF_013358625.1 Macadamia integrifolia
AAAAAAAAAAAAAAAAACAGCTTTCTAATTGGAAGCCATAATATAATAATACTATAGTTTAAAGGAACTAGGCAAGAAGAGAACTTTGAATGTACTGTTCCAGGGCAGCAAGTCTTATTGATGCAGATTAATTACCAAAATAGGCTTGTTTTATTAGGAATAAGCCTAGGGTTGGGTTCCATACATGTTAGGCTTTTGATCCCATGTGTTTTGAGTGTAATAGACCACTTTCATGGGTCTAAAAAGGGGACTCTAAGATTGAGTACGGGATTACTAGTTAGTTTCCATTTTCATTAGTTTCCTTTCTAGTTGGGCTTGATTTGAATTATATTTGTTTCCTTATGAGTCAAGTTATTAATTGAGTCAAGTCATTAATTGAGTCAAGTCCTCAGTAGTTAGTTTCCTTTTTCAACTAGTTTCTAATTTCAGTTAGTTTCTAATTTCAGTTTTTAGTAGCTATTGTATTAGGAGAATATTTGGTTTCCTTTTTGAGGAACCTTCTATTTTGTAATTCCCTCCTCCATTAACATTATAAATAAAGAAGAGGAGGCTCCTAAAGGCCTAGATGATTTTGATAAAAAAATTAATGGTTGTTGCTATTGTCTTCTACATGGAGATTTGTCTTGTGTTTGATCAAGGCTGATGGAATTGGTGTTTGATCCAATTGACTCTCAGCGGTGTGAAGCACAAGAGGTCCTCTTCCTTAACTCATCTTCTTCTTCTCTCAACTACACAAAGTGTTACTAATCTGCTCAAGTTCTTACAGTGGTTCTTTTGATAGAAAGATCCTACAGTTGAGACTTGGTTAGAGTCCCTATCCCAGTCTACATTAGCATGCGATTGATGAGAAAAGCAGTAGTAAAGACAACTTCAGACTAAAAAGTTTTAGGAACATGCATAGCAAATAGGAGGCTTCTATCAACTTCTACTAAACGGTGATTTTTTCCTCTCAACTACCCCATTTTGTTGGGGTGTGCCAAGACAAGCAGGCTGATGGATAATACCATTGTCAGTGAAAAAATCCTGTAGACCACCATACATGCACTCCTCCCTTTTAGTAGACCGGATAACTTTGATCCTAGTTTCAAACTGGGTGTAGATCATTTTATAAAAGGTTTGGTCTGTATCATAAACATCACTCTTTTGTTTCATAAGAATGATTTAAGTGCAACAAGAGAAACCATCAACAAATGAAAGTACCGATGGCCAATAAGGTGGTAGTAGAACAAGGTCACTAGACATCGGTATGCACAATGTGAAAGGGAACAACAGATCTATTACCATGATAGGAATAAGATGAACAAAAATGTTTAGCAAAAGTACATGGTTGATAATGAAATACATGAGAAGAAGATAAAGATGTAAATAAATGAGGTAACTGTTTCCTCATAACAACGAAAGAGGGATATCCCAAACGTTGATGCCAAAGCATCACATAATCTATAGAACTACCATCACTACGACCATATGCATAGGACTGTGGTGTAGTAAAAAAAGATAGTTGCAGCTCAAGGCGGTAGAGTCCACTCTCCTCACATCCATTGCCAATAATCCTCTTCGCCATTAAATCCTGAGAAAGACTGTGGGAAAGAAAAAAAGTGATGCAACAATTCAAAGATTTAGTCAAAGTGCTCACAGACAAAAGGTTCAAGGTAAGGTTAGGAACATGAAGAATTGAATTAAGTGAAATGGAAGAGGTAATGGGAATGCTGCCTTTATCAGATTCAGAGGAGAAGGTGCCATCAGTCATCAGAACCTTATCCTTACTAGAACAAAGAATCATAATAATGGGACGTACCAGTCATGTGCTCAGTAGTACCAGAGTCAATGACCCACGACGAAGTTGTGGAAGGTGTAGATGTGGTGACATGCATAGCGAAGCTGATCATCTTGTGAGGTAGATGGGCTATCAAGTTGAGACATGAACCAGTAGAGCACTGCAATATCATCCCTAGAAAAGAAACTGGTATCTACCTGAGGGTCCTCCAGGATTAGTCTATATCGTAGTAGCATGGGCTGTAGCCGCAACTCTACGGCCGCCATGTGTGCCAGTAGATCCACCACGTATAGTAAGACGGCCATGAAGAACCTAGCACCTCTCGTGTGCCCATGTTTCCCATAATGATCACACTGTCGGGGTCAATCATTGTCATCTCCATGGAATAACCCTTGGCCTCGGCCGCTTCCACGCCAATCTCTGTGGGCAGTGGAAGAAAGAGCAGATTGCTCAAGTGGAGGAGCAGGGTCCATAGCACCTCTTTTGGTCTCCTCACTCAATAGGTAACTATACACCTCATCAAGGGATGGAAGGGGTGACCGACTTAAAATCTGTATTTGGACTTGCTTATAGTTTGAGTTCAACCCACCAAGGAAGATCAAAACTCGCTCCTTTTCAAGGGATTTGTAGACCTTGTCTTCATCTTCAGCATTGGACAATTGAAGGTCTCAAGAATGATCATACTCCTCCCAGAGTCCTACAACAGTATTGTCGTAGTCAGAGATAGTCCTGTTCCCCTGCTTCATAGAGAGAGCCTGCTGAAAGAACTGGTAGACCTTAACAGAGTCACCCATCCTGCCATAGGTCTTGGAGACATTATCCCAAATATCCTTGGCAGTTTCCTTCCGAATAAATCTTCTGCCGATCTTAGGTTTCATGGAAAAATGGGCCAAGTCATAATAGTAGAATTCACAGTGTCCCATTTCTGGTATTCTGGATTAGAGACAGTGGGAGCCTTGATAGTCCCATTAATGTACCCCAAATTTCCCTTGACTCCTCATGGATAACTTCACATATCGTGACCAATCCAAATAGCTATCCAACTTGATAAGGGAAATCTGAGTGTTGGGGTTATCAAAGACGATTGGGCTGGGGTTGGTACTACTCGACCCACCTGATGTAGCTTGCAAGGGTTCAGTGAGAGCAGATATAATGTATGAGTACTCCTAAACATCCACAGTTGAAGATCCAAAGCAAGGGGCAATAGATTTGTCTTCTCAAAACAAATAAAATAAATCCAGCTAGCAAATCAAGATATAAGTCAAAGATATTCACACCAACCACATTCTTCAAGGTATATAATCATAACATAGGAGCTTAATAGTCCCAAGCATCATTCTTTACAAACACATAGCAATCAGAAGCATCACAGGGCAGATTTCAGAGAAAAAAGGCCAGAAAACAGGGCTGTCAGCACTATTTTTCCAAGGTAAAATGGGTTGTTCAGCCACAACTCGAAGAGGCTTGAAGTGAGACCAGGGGGGTGGTAATATACCCTAGGGCAGTCCAAATGGGCCTGGTTTCAACTCCAAAGCTGACCAGATGAGAGAGAAAGAGGGAAAACAAACCAGGGCTGGCTGTGAGCTTCCCTAGGCCTGGTTTTGCTTGTTGCAACCTTCAAATACCTCTTTCTTCAAAGGAAAACTTCCCTTGATGTCTCCATGGTCTCCTTGCCTGCCTATCTCATGGGTTCTTTAATTTTTTCACATAGAAGTCCCTTTCCTTGGAACCCCTTTGTAACCTAGGGTTCCAAATAGAAGAGAAGGGAGGAATATACGTTAGAATATAAGGATGGGAAGAGAACAGGGAAATGAAAGATTGGAGAAGAAGAAGAGGGGAAGGAAGAAGAAGAAGAAGAGAGAAGAGAATGGTGAAATGTTGTGTGTAGAAAAAAGATTCCCTACCATATATATATATATTACTTCACTTAACAAGATATGTGAAATTACATACACTTTCCTAGGGAGGTAAAAGGGAAAAAGAAAGTACAATAAGTGACGAGAGTAAAAATACACTTGACCCTAAAGTACCCTTATTACATAAACTCTAATACAATGGTCATTTTTGGCCTGCCCCTAGCCCTTTTAGCTCCATCCATATGGATTTGATCACTCCTCCGTACTGGAGCATCCAAAGGCCTCCTTTGGACATGTCCAAACCATCTTAAGTGGCATTCTCAAAGCTTGTCCTGAGTCGGGGCATCTCCCAAGTCAGTTCTAACTATAGTTGTCACGGTGCCAAGGCGAACCAAGGCGATGGAGGGTTGTCTTAGCGCTTAGGCGAGAAGGCGCCCGCCTTAAGGTGAACAAGGTGACCAAGTGTTGTTTTTATTTTCTGTATTTTCTAATATTATTTAGTAAACTATATATATCTTGTATCATAAAAAATCAAGATTAAACAACATCAAGTCATTAAAAATCAACATTTAGCCATATTAAATCATAAGAAATTAACATTAAGTCATATTAAGTTATAAAAAATCAAAATTTAGAGAAATGCTCTTGTTCTATAATAAGTTTGACTGGTCAAATGATTTTATTTTTACATGAGACTTTTTGTATTAGTTAAAACATAAAACCAGCTTTCCAACAAGTCTAAGATTACTTAAATCTGAGTTGTAATGATAAAGTTATGCTCCGGTCAAACTTATTTTTAAGTGCACGAATGCTATTAAAATCGTCTGAGTGAAAATAATTTTATGGATATCAAAACAAAAGATAATTTTATCGGACTTTTGGTTTTTAACAATGTTTTAACATGATAGAATTTATAAAATTTTCATAATTGAGAAAAACCCTAGCATTTAAAAGTTGAAAATCGCCTCTATAACCAAAATCCAATTTTTGTTGGACTAGGGGGTTGACTTTTTATCCTTGGAATTTGATTTTTAAACTATTTTTATTGGATTCAAATAGGGGGTATTTGTTTATTTATGAATAATATTTTAAGTATATGAAATAACAAATAAGTGCCAAAACACAAGGCAACATGCAGTGCAACAAGGCGATTGTCTCCTAGGCCCCAAGAAAACCGCCTGGACGCCTAGTCGACGCCTTGACAACTATGGTTCTAACTCAGTCATTCCTCTCTCTCTCTCTCTCTTCGAGTTTTGCTGCACATTCATCTCTACCACACTCAACTTATCTATATTACGCTTCTTGACTACCCAATCCCGTTACTTACATCATAACTGGTCTTATTGTCCTGTAGAATTTTCATATAAGCTTTAGAGGAATACGTTGATCACACAACACTCCAGATGCACATTTCCACTTCATCCATCCTACTTTAATTTTGTGAGAAACATCATCATCTATCTCACCTTGTTTATGGTTGATTCCAGCTATCTAAAATAGTTACTTTATGGGATCTCTCTCTCCTCAATTTTCACCACTTCGTTATCAGTCCTCAATCGACTATAGTTACAATCATATATTGTGTCTTCATTCTACTTATCTTAATATCTCTTGATTCCAATGTAGATCTCCATAATTCCAACTTATCATTAATTTCTGCCACTTTCTCAGTCACCAGTACAATACAAGGGACATGAAGGAAAATAAATGTTAAAAGAGGGACAAAAATGAAACCTGTCTTTTTAGGGATACAAATGTGGCAAAGGACTGGAATAAGATAAATATTAGGGGCATTTATGGTAAGTAGGGAATATAGGTTAAGAATATTGAGGGGAGGGTTGCCTTCTTCCCTGTCGTAAAACCAGAAACCAGCAATAACTTAACCTGTCTTAGCTTCAGCAGCTATTACCCTCTTGGTTCATCTCCTACTAGGTTAAGATTTCAAAAATATATTCCCAGCATCTGAACCTCTTGAAATTAACCAACAGCAGGTCTAACTATTTGACAATAAGAGTATATAAGCTCTGAAAACAATTCCGGTGGAACAAGAGAGAACCAATTCTGCACATTGCTTTTCTCTTCACAGTCTACACTGGCTTTTGAATCAGAGCTGGGTCCCCTTATGGTAAATAAGTAAACCCTCGAATCCCAAGAAGGAAGCATCAAGGATGAGGGAGTTCGAACTCAATCCTTAGGGACTGGGTACCGACAAAAACTGAGCAAAATTAATAATATACTTAGGGGTTGAGATGGGGAAGTATCCAGAGGAAAGAGGCTCGCATCAGAGGGAGGGAAACTCCAGTTTGCCTGTATGTTTCTCAGCCCTAAGATATTCTTGGACTGTCAGTACCGCCAGAAACAGTGGATAGCACTAGAAGATGATTCAAAACCCAACAGTAGGGATCCTTAAGGAAACTTTATAGCCTCTTTTTTCTTCTTCTTAATAGCTCTGATAACATGTGACAAACCAGGATCTGTAACCAGTACTTGCAAAGTAGAAGAGAGAGGAGAGGAGAGAGAACATTGGGAGAAGGAAAGAGCAATTGCTAAACCCCAAGGGTGCTAAGTCGACATGCGTCTGGCGAACCCCCTTGCCTCCTTGTGGCCAACCCCACTGTTTATATGGTTCTCATAGGAGCGGCACTAGCCCGACTCATGTGTGGGTCGTACACGTGCATCCGGGGATTAGTCAGGCCTAAGGTCTTGACATCCTTGGTAACAGAGAAAAGAAGCTTATGATCTATCATGTTATTCACCTTTATTTATATTAGCAAACCAAATAGACTCCCAGGAGTACACACTTGACAAGACGAAGACTGGTTACAACTAATTACAAAGTTACAATGAAAATAACTAAAAAAGACAAACACACCCAAACTCTACAACTGACGATGGGGACACTCCCCAAATATATATATATATATATTTGCATATCGCACGATAAATGTGTTTAGGAAAGGATCCATGCAGCCAACCCCATTTCGTTGGATAAGGCTTTGTTGCACAATAAGGTGTTTAATGCTTTAGAACTGTATTTTATGTATATCATAAGCATATTCATTTATTTTTTGATCATTTCCATGTGTATTTTTAGCATATTTTGTCTCTCCTATACAATATGGTACATCTCTTAAAATCACCCATTCGATGCGAAACTCAATACCGATACTTAAATCCTTGATTGGATCCACAACACTAAAGCTTCAGAAAGCTGAACTGATATATTACTTCAAACCGTTGGAGGGCCATATGCCCTTTTACATGTATAGTTGTTACGGCGTCTAGGCAGCCCAAGGCATTGGAGAGGGCCCAATAAACAAGGTGACACCAACAAGGTGACCAAGGTGTCTAAGTTGCCCTCCGAAGTCGAACAAGGCACTTGGACGCCTAGGCATCACCTTGACAACTATACTTACATGTATATGGTGTTTGCTAATGCAAAGTAGGATAGCATAAGGACTGTTTAGAGAAAACCTTACCACCAGGAAAAAAAAAAATAATAATAATAATAAAAACACCCTTTTTTACTAAAAGCCTGCACTAGGAATTTGAGATAAGCTGGAAATCTAACGTCTCATGCAATCTATAGCTGAGACAACATAAAAAAATATTGAGAGACCCAATTGACTTGTGGTTTTGGGGTTCGACTCACAACTGAAGGCTCTATATGAGTTCGGTGCCAACAAGCTTAAACATTCATGAACAGAGTAGTCTCAGGACCTGCAACTACACTTTGGCAGTAGATTCAAGTTCAGGTCTGGTCATGGACCTGGTTCTTAAGATACAAAAGCTGTTGGACTCTCTTCTTTGGTGAATATCTCAGCCTTGGGTATCGATTCAAGCCCCAAAATTGGAGGGAGAACATATGAGGCGTGAGGGAGGCCGAACCCATTTTATGTGGCTGTAACTGTCGCTAGTGGGCAGGAAAGGAACAGAAAATAAAAGGAGAAGAAAAATGGGGAAGGGAATGGAAGGGAAGGGAAGCAAAGAAAAATGAACAAGAAGGAAGGTAAAGGTTATATATAGGGTACCCTATATATATATATATATATAGGGTACATGGGAGAAAGGGAGGAAAGAACCAGCAGCCAACGGGCTGCAGTATCAGGACACGTAGGCCTACCCAAACAAAACCCAATTTCATTCCAATACTAACACATCAATGTCCTTACAATTACATATATATATATATATATATCTATATAAAAGAAATCCAACTCAATATGGAAATGACTCAACTAGGAAATAAATAAGGAAACTACCAAACAACTCATATATAATCTACCCATCATAACCTATAGATGATTGAAGCCCAAAAAATGAAGGACTCTTAGATTGCATCCAATGATGCTTTCGAGCAAGACTTTGGTCTATCAACGCTTCAAAAAAAAAAAAAAAAAAAAAAAAAAACCTTTTGACCAAAAACCCAGGTTGGTCTGGTTGCATCTCAGCTTGAGTCTTTGAAGTGGGTTTAATGCAGGAGTAGATTACAAGAAACTATCCCAGCAGTTTATAACCCCAAACAATACAAATAGGAGCAGGAAACAAAGAAATAAGACTATCAAATAAACCCCCAAGGATACAATATCCATATAGGAGTAAAACTACTCCAAAACCCGACCCGATAGAAGAGAGAAAGACCTTCTATAGAGCTGGAGAGAGAAAGGTGCGCGGCCAGGTCTATGGGAGTTCGATTGAGTTGCACTTTTGGGTGTAGATAGTCCTTAGGGAGGGTACAAAAACTCCCAAATATGAAGGGCTTCTGACGGCTGGTTATGGAGTTATGTGTTTTCTTGATTTTCAGACCTAGGAGAGAGAATGTGGAGAATTCTGTAGGAATAGCAACTTGTCTTCTTCAGATAACCTTCAAGAGAGGATCGATTGATCTTCTTAGAGTATAGAACCAGTCCTCCAAAGGATCTGCAGATCAGATCTCAAACTTGGGCAGTAATGAGGGTCGATTGGCTTAAGAACACGAACTCTTTGGCTGGCTGATTCTGATTTTGTATGCTTTAATATGTCTGAACTTCTAATAACAATAAACAGAAAATAAAAATAGAAAAAGAAGAATCGATGAAGGGTTGAGAAGGGTGAAAGAGAATAAAGGAATGGGTATCTCACCCCTCAAGTTTTGGGTATCACACCCCTCAAAGGTTTAGGCATCTCACCTCTCAATAATAGTTTTTTTAGCTAAAGATTAATCGCTCAATAATTTATTCATTCAAATCTCCAATTATAAATACATAGGCTCCTATATTTGTAGAGGGCCGAATAACAATCAAACTACTACTAGAAGCTAGTTTCCCAATAGGACTAGACACTGCTACTACAACTAGGAATTCAAAATAGGACTAGGAGTCTAGGACTTGACTTTATGACTCCAACATGGAGTAGGACTAACTAACTAATAGTCCATATAGGACTTTACAACCGACCAATGGCCTAATGGGTCTTTATTGAATTAAATAGCAACTAACTAAACTAATGAATTAAATCTCGTTTTTCTACTTTCTACTCATATTTTAGGCCCATTAAAGCGGTCAATTTCAAAGAAAACCCGTGGGATCAAAGGCCCAACACATATATAACACAACCCAAGGTTTATTTGCAATAAAATAAGCCCAAGTGATTTATCTACATCAGGGTTGTTCTTGTCCAACCATGACAAAGCAACGGCATCAAAATACAGTCAAAAGATTGAGGCAATGGGCCCAAGTGGATGCAAACAAGCCCTTCTCTAATCTTCCCCCGCGCAAGGATTAAAGTATCGGTATTGGCCGCCGTATCGGTCGGCTAAATCTAAGATACGTATTGGAGGGTATAATATCGTATTGGAGATACGCTAAGATATGCTAAAGATCAAGGATTAAAGTATTGGTATCGGTCGTTGTATTGGTCGACTAAATTTAAGATACGTATCGGAGGGGTATCATATTGTATCAGAGATACTTTAAACCATGCCCCCATGAGACTGAAAAAATGATCTGTTAATAGAAAGAGATAAGAATGTCTAGCAGACCCCACTTCATATAAGACTACAGTAGTATACCCACCCAACCTCTGTTTAAGTAAACCTGTTAAAAAAATAAAGTACTACCTCCTTTGTACGTCCAACTATTGGGCACCACAAACAAATTCAAAACTAATCTACTTCTATTTTAAAAATTATCCTCTCTTTTGGACCTATGGTATTATAATGCTCCCAATTAACAAATACAGTTCCAAGACCCTGATTTTGAGATTAATCACATCAAACACATCTGATCTTGCCGCTGCATTACCTATTGACAGTAAACTACTTGGGATTTGTTACAAGTCTATAGAGAGGAAGAAGGAACAAGACTTTTGATCGTTATATTTGTGGTCAAAAGGGACATTTTGCTAAAGCCTGCCCCCAACAGCATTTGTAGAAAAAGAAGTCTAAATTGGTTAACATGCTTCATCAGTTTTCTCTCCACCTTCCGGAAGACCAGGAAATTTTTTAAGATGCTGATATTGAATCCCTCTTTAGCCTTGATGATGACGAATCCCCTGACTCTCTCTTTGTTATTGATTTCCCTAAAGAAGAGGTTTCATCCGAAGATACAACCGAACCGGAAGAGATTGAGCCCATATACCAGTTGGAGACTCTTCCACCTCCCATCTCACTACAATCCCCTACCACTCCTAGTTACACTTTGGCCTTGGCCCCAGTCTATGTTCAACCAACTAGTTGGGATCGGCCTGTGAAGGTTATTGCTTATTTCGATACAGGAGCAGTCCTTACTATCATGGCCCCACATATCCTCCCTTCTCACTAATGGAAATCTTGTAAATAGCAGTTTCTCATTGCTAATGGCCAAACCTTCACTATTGATCTTGTGTCCAAACAACCAGTCAAGATCAAACTTTTCCCTACACTGGTACTTCATCACAAGGTATTGGGCTCAACCCTACCTAGTCGCGGACTCCTCCCTTGAGTTTTCCTAATCCTTTTAAGACTATGAGTTTGGGTTTTCTCAGTCCTATTAGGATTATGGGTGTAAAGAGAAGAGAAGAAAAAGAGACAGAAAGAGAGATCTACGATTGTGAAGCAAAGGGAGTCCCAATCGATTAGATTGGGGTTTCCCTCCTTCATTCATTAAATAGAACAATTATTACAAGTCTTGCTAGGAATAGGAAAGATAGCAATTATAAATCTTACTAGGAATAGGAAAGAACAAAATAGGAAACTAATACTAATTGCTAACTTCTAACTGTATTCAGTCCTAATAGGACTAGGAAAACCCATAGTCCTAATAGGGCTAAGAAAACTCGTAGTCCTAATAGGACTAAGAAAACTCAAACCCATAGTCAAGGATTAAAGTATCGGTTATCTAAATTTAAGATACATATCGGAGGGTATCTCGTTTTGGAGATACGCTAAGATATGCTAAAGATTAAGGATTAAAGTATCGGTATCGGTCACCGTATCGACTGCCTAAATTTAAGATGCCCATAGTCCTAGTAGGAGTAGGAAAACTCAACGGAGGAGTTCTAACAGGATTGAAACTAGGACTCTTTTGCTGATTTCTATTTTTAATTCAACCTAACTATTAAGCAGACTAAAGACTAAAGACTAAAGACTTGAGGATAATTAATATTAAAATTTGTATGGCCCATGTAACTCGGTTTGTGGGCAGTATAAATAGGCCTGCTATGACTTAAATGATAAAGTGGATGACTGTACATAACCCAACCCTAATGACACAGTTATAGAAACTTGTTTTGCGAGGAAGGGTATAATTACTGTGAGGCCCCTTAGACTTATGATATATCAAAAGGCTTTCATCAGGCCCCTTTTTTTTTTTTTTTTTTCTAATGTCAGATATCAGCTGGTGGATTAACTCCATGTTACAGGCTTACTCCAAAACTTATTGCAAACATATTAAATGGAAAAGCATGAGTTCTCAACTCTCATGTGCACTCTTTTAGAACTTTTCTAATCCATGAATCATCCTTAGTTATGGCTTCTGGTTGATATTCCTTCTTGTCATACAGGTTACGATAAACTATCTTTTGGGGAATTTGGGAAAGAAATACTCAAATACAGTTGGAGTAGTTGATCTTGGAGGTGGGTCTGTCCAAATGGCATATGCAATCTCACAAAAGGATGCTGCAAAGGCTCCACAGATATTGAAGGGAGAGGGCACATATGTTAAAGAGCTTTTTCTCAAGGGAACCAAATATTATCTTTACGTCCACAGGTTTTTTCTAATTTCCTATTTTATGAGTTTTTTTTTTTTTGGTAGATCTACTTTATGAGTTGATGTTTATGAAATATAGAACTGATGACCGATGATTGCTGAGTCTATATGGTGTGCCATCCACTTTTACTCATGTGTTCATAAATATTTTAATTATCATGAAATTCTGCCATGGAGGAATGAGAAAAAAATTCTTTAAGCATGCTCCTATTGTCTACAATGGGGAAGGAAACCTCATTTTTGTTGTTGCACTGGTACCCTGTAGATGTTGCATCTGTCTACATGGTGACCGATCAACTTTTACCGTTAATGTTTTGAGGGCATTATGTATTTCTGTCATTTAGGAAACGGAAGAATTGCTTTAATCATGCCAAATAATGTCCATGACAGGCGAGAAGGATTTTATTTTATTTTTCCAATTTTTATGCTCTGATCCCCTGTAAATATTGTGCCAATCCACATGATGAATTAACCTGGTGCCTGCATTTGGTCTTGTAGTTACTTGCATTATGGTTTATTAGCAGCTCGGGCTGAGATTCTGAAGGCTGTGGAAGGCTCTGGAAATCCATGCATCTTGAACGGATATCATGGTATATAGAATATCTAACTTTCAATCAATTACATTTTTTATGATCTATAATTTTTTTGTTTTTCAAGCCCTTAAGATATATATATATATACATATATATGGTCATTCAGACTCTGTGATGAGAGTCCTTGATTTTTTTTTACTGCATCACAGGCTTGTGAATTAAGATCCATATCCTTTTGTGCTTAACTGAATATCAAGGCATTGCCCATTCAACAGCAGATAGATGCACTGCCTTACCAGAACAGTTTTATTGCTGTGACTTGCAAGCATGTAATTGTATGTCGCAAAATCATCTAGTATAAGAAGGTATTAACTTGGCAATATCTTTGCTCTGCTAAGACATTGTTCTATTTGGCCACAGTAACCGAAGCTAGTGGTATTGACTTGGTATTCTTATTTTCTTCTTCCAACTTGTGGTAGCTTCCTTCAGACTTTCATTGTGTTCTAAGTGGTACATTTTATGAACTTTTTTCTGAAAGGTAATTCACTTTTCTTCGTTTTCCCTTTTCTTCTTCCCCAAGGATTGTACAAATACGGGGGTACTGCATATGAAGCATTCACATCTCCATCAGGTTCCAACCTTGGCAATTGCAGAGAGGCTGCCATCAAGGCTCTCAAAGCTAATGAATCAACATGTACACACATGAAGTGCACATTTGGTGGCGTATGGAATGGTGGTGGTGGGGATGGACAGAAAAATCTTTTTGTAGCTTCATTTTTCTTTGACAGGGCTTCTGAGGTTCGTCATTCTTGAAATAGATGCTGCGAACGTCTCTTTTAGTCTTGACTATAGAATTGATACAGTGGTTTTCCATCTTTCAATAATGTTGATTCTGAATTGATCTGCCCATAACAGGCTGGTTTTGTAGACCCCAACCTTCCGGTTGCAAAAGTTCGACCTGTGGACTTTAAGGATGCAGCTAAACGTGCTTGTGAAACCAGTCTTGAGGATGCAAAATCCACATATCCACACGTTGAAGAGGAGAATCTACCTTACCTATGCATGGACCTTGTCTATCAGTTCACGTTGCTTGTAGATGGGTTTGGTATGTGATATTTACAACTGAGGTGCTTAATATTCTTGCAGACTGAATATCCTTTGGTTAAAAAATCATTGGGGAATTCTTATCTTTTCATATTGCTGCTTGTTTATTGGACAGCCCTAGATCCGTGGCAAGAGATCACATTGGTGAAGAAAGTAAAGTATGGGAACGCACTGGTTGAAGCAGCATGGCCACTTGGTAGTGCCATTGAAGTTGCATCCTCATCAACATGACTGGAACAAGTTCTGGGGGAACTGGTTTCATTTTGCATCGGCAGTTCTTGAGCACAACAATCAATGTTTCTATAATTCTCAGATGCCGCAGATTAGATGTCATTAGATTCATCACAGGATCGGGTTAGAGTTGCATCAGATAGAGAACTGAATTTTTTGGGGGGGGGATCAAATTTTGAGAAGCAGAGAAAAATATGTTTACTCATTTTCGATTTGTATTATAAATTTGTTACTTTCTAAAGAAAATTGAGAGCGATTGTTTCATTTATGACACAATGGAGCACTGGCCGATGTTTTGAAATCCATATGTGACTTCTAAGCTTACCTCTGTAAGCTTAGACCTTTTTCCCAGGAAAGAAAAAAAAAGAAAAAAAAAATAAAAGGAAGTTTAGGCCTCAATTTCTAGTATTTCTCTTTTTTTTTTCTTTTTTTTGGGGTGGGGTGGGGGTTGGATTAAAATTGTTCATTGTTCGTAACCTCTTTTAGGCGATGTAGCCATGTGGGAATGCGTCTGGTAACAATTTTGCTATCAAGAAGTACTTTGATCTATAATTTTATGATTCTGTTCATATAGTAGAAACAAAATGACGTTTGGCATGCACTTCAATGGAATCACTTCCAATACTTACCTGTATTTATTAAAATGTCATCTTCAATTATACAATTACAAACATGCCATTACCTCTAATATAAAATTATTGGATCAATAATAGTGGACATAATTACGAAAATGGTATGAAAATGGTAACTCTGTTTGTCGCTTTGGTGGTTACAACAAAGAGCAATTCAAAATTAGGTAATAAAATAGGTAATTTCGCTTGTGGAATGGTAATTTCACTTTGGGCTCCAATAGACTGACCTGGCTTCGATGAAAGCTTGAGTTGAATCGAAGCCACAAAAAATGAGTAGCTTAACGGAAGCCAAAATGTCTTATTCCCATGGATTCTGGTATTTTGGGAAAGCAGCTTCAGGTACTGATACCGACCCTCAGTGCTAGTCTCGCAATTTTCATTTTTTGACGAGTCAAATCCACTGCCTAGACCAGAAGTCCCTAGCGAAGTTAAATTTTTCACAAATTCGTAGCTCGAGCAAATTGCTTCTAAATAACTTGATCGGAATTTGGCGGAGCTCTCTCTTGTAGGCAAACCATTACGGAGAGAATCTCAGAACCTCGACGTGATGGAATAGGACGACCTATGTCGCATCCCTCCACTCTTCCCCTTCTTTTCCTCAAACAACAACAATGGCAGCGTGCCTCATTGAAGAGAAGAGACGAGGAGCTATCAATCAGAACCATCAATTTGAGATGTATACACTTCTCTGTTCCTTCTAAAATATGAAAACAGGGGCTTTGCCCTCCACAAAACAGACAACCATCTTCTTCCCCTACTCCCGTCTTCACCATCGCCTCCATCCTCTCCTATGTCGTATTCCTCTGCTTTTTGTTAGAAAAGTGTACCCGATAATGAAGAATAAGATGACTGTTCGGATGAAAAATATTCCTGGATCACAGAAGACGAATAGTTGAAGCAGACTGGCAAGGATGTTGAAGCCAACGAACCAAAACAAGTTGAGTTGTATCAGAAGAAGATACTCTCCTTAAGGTCTGAAACGCCCTCACAGTAGTACAATGGGGAATTCTTGCGTTTTACCTCCAAAATAAAACAATACCTCTGATATCTGTTTGATTGTACACAAACTCTAATCCTTTGGGAGAGAGGCTAGACCCACTAAGTATGGTTTTGTAATACTGTTCATATGCAATGGTCAAAACAGAGAGAGAGAGAGAGATGTATTATGTCCATGATAGAGTATAGTATATATAGATGTATGTATGTAAAGGTATGGGTCCTACCCCTTACACGTACAATGGCACCTGTCCACGTACATACCTATCTATATATGGACACCTCCCTGTACATATGGGTGGGTATGTATGTATAAACACCTATATGCATTTGAACTTAAAATTTAAATCGTGCAAAAAGAAAAGAATCTCTTGACCTGCACGCACACGTGCACCCACACCTGCATCTGTACCCGGCTCAGCTTGGCTCAACGCGCATGATTCAAAAGATCTCAGGAAACTACACACATAAGAAGTAAGAGAGTTTCTCTCCAAAGGGCTCGAACCCTTGAGTAACAAGTTTATATATATGTTTACATTTCCACTCCTAACCAATGTGAGATTAAACACATTGACCTTTAACACAAGATTTTGGCTTTTGTTTATAAGTTTTTGAAATTTTCATTCAAAATTTTTCTCCAAAACCTTTTAAGCTCAAAGCTCGAAAGTTAAAGTAAAAGCAAAAAAAAATAAAATAAAACTTAAACAAGGGGTATGTTATAATTTTGAAACTTTGTTTTATAATATAAAGTAAGTACTTATATATAAAAACAACAATCCCGCACAAGTTTCGAAATTTCAATAAAAAACATGTAGGAACTTAGTAAGCGTATTAGACATAGTAGAACACATCGTTACAAGTGTTTTAGGATTTGAACCTATACTAGGTCTAATGAACTACGCTACAGAGTATGAGTGAAGTGACTTTTTGAACATTTCCTCATCGTCGTAGTCAACTAGCTCACCAGCCATATCTTGCCGGTTGACCTCAACTTTGATCCCTTTATTTAATTGGACATTTTTTTTTTTTTAAAATAGCCTCGTCTCTTATCCTGGTTATATGGATGTCTAAAAAGTTGACCTATAGAATTCTCATCGGTAAGCGAACTCACCCTTTATATCCACTAAGGTCAGTCCAAAGTGTGCACCATAGTTTATACACCCTCACATTGTGAGTTATGGCTAATTAAGAGTTTAACTCATCCTCTTTTTTTTTTTTTTTTTTTTTTTTTTTTGTGATATTACTTTATAATTTAATCAGAATGAACGATTTGATAGCAGTACAAAGCAAGTCATCCAGTGACTTCATTTTTACTATTTGAACCTAATTTAGGAAAATCCTCTTCACATAGGTTGGGTGTCTATTGTATGACTCATGTCACATGCCTTAATTCCTTTTTATATATATATATATATATATATATAGTCATTGTAGGCAAGGGCTTTGCAAATATATTCACTAGATTGCTTTCTGACTTCACAAAGTTGATAGCGGTTGTACCTTCACTTATGTATTGCCTAACAAGATTATGTTTTCTTTTCATTGTATACTTTATTTTTTGTTTTAGGAATAGCTATCTGATTGTCACAATGCAATGATATTGATGCCACAGGCTTTGGCTATAATGGTATATTCGCCATAAGATTTTTAAGCCATTCGACTTCCATTCCAGCATTTTCTAAGGTTATGAAATCTACTTCCAAAGTAGATCTTATTCCATTGGATTGTTTATCTGCTTTCCATGAAAGAGCTGCACCCCTAGAGTGAAACATACCCACTACTTGCCAATGATTTGTTTGTGTTTTAAATCCAATTGGCATCACAATAGCCTTCTAGGACACTTAGGTTTCCACTATAATGCAATCCATAGCCTATAGTGCCCTTTAAGTATCTTAGTAATCTATTTAATGCATGCCAGTGCTCTTTGCTAGGGTTATGAGTGTGTTGGCTCAGCTTTTCAAATGTCAAAGCAATGTCAGGCGTGGTTGAGTTCATTAAATATGAAACTGAATCAATAATTTGAAAATATCTCTTTTGAAAAGTAGGTTCCCTAAATGTTTCTTTAAATGAAAATCAATGTCTAAAGGTATTTTAAGACTTTGACAGTCAAAATATCCATATTTTTTAAGCAGTGCTTCAACATAGTGAGCCTAAGATAAGATGATCTTATTCTCTCTCTTGTTTATCTTAATTTTAAGAATCACATTAACTTCTCTCATATTTTATGTATCAAAGTTAAACATTAGGAGCGTTTTAGTTTGTTTTACTATGTCTAAACTTATTCGTATTTTGAGCATACCATCTATACAAAGAACAATAAATACACCTTTATCTTGTTGAGTTTACTATAAAAGCATCTTTCTGCATCATTTATGAGAAATTTGTTTGATGACAAAACTGTATCAGTTTCTCATGCCACTGCTTAGATGCTTATTTTAACCCATACAAAGATTTCACAAATTTATATACCTTATATTCTAGTCCCAGTACAATACAACCTTCTGGGTGTTTTATATATTTTCTCATCTAAGTCCCCATTTAAGAATTTAGTTTTGACATCCATTTGATGTATTACTAATTTATATATTGATGTTACAACCATCATAACTTGTATAGTAGTAATTATTGCTATTGGAGTAAAGGTGTTAAAATAATCAATGTTTTGCTTTTGTCTAAAGCCTTTAATCAACTCTTACTTTAGACTTGTCTAATGATCCATCTGGTTTCAAATTCTTTAAGAAATCCACTTTTTATTTAAAATTTTAGACCCTTGTAGTAAGTCAATCAATTCCCAAGTATGGTTAGATAAGATGAAATTTAACTGACTTTTAATTGATTCTTTCCAGAAAGCAGCATCAGTGGAGGTTATAACCTCTTTATAGGTTGGAAGATCCTTATCTAATAAGTAGGTAAGCCATTCATCTCCTGAATAGGTTGATTTTTTTTTTTTTTTTTGCCTTTTACCTCTTTCAAATTGACTTTTGTCAATTGAAGCTGGTGAGTCATTGTTTATTAACACTTCTTGTCCTATACCAGAGTTATTACTATCATCCTTATTAATAGTTGTATTCAATTTACAAGGAAATATATTTTCAAAAAATTTAGCATCTCGGAATTCTATTGTAGTGTTTTCCTCATACACATCATCTACAATTTTAATGGCAAAAAACCTATATGCTGAACTATGTACTATATAACCAATAAATACATAATCACATGCTTTGGGCCCTAATTTTTTTTTCTTAGGTTCAGGTATTGTTATCTTAGCCAAACAACCTTATACCCTTATATATTTTAATGATTTTCTTTTAAACCAAAATTTATAAGGTAGAAACCCAGTCTTTTTGTTGGGTATCTTATTCAAGATATAACAAGCGGATAACATAGCTTCCCCCCCCCCCCCCCCAAACAAATAAAATGGTAATCCCGAATTTATTATCTTATAGCTCATAATTTAATATTTGGTTTTTTCTTTCAGCCACTCCATGGACTTGGGTTGGTATGGAGCTGTGATTTCATGTATAATATCTCATTGATTTCACAAAATTTAGACAAACTAGTAATCTAACATTCTTGTCTCTATCAGTTTTAAGGCGTTATATCTTTCTTCCTAATTAATTTTCTACTTCTCCTTTAAATGACATAAAAATATTTTCAACTTCATTCTTAGTTTTAAGAAGATAAATCATGGCAAACATAGAATAATCATCAATGGAAGTAATAACATAATTATTTCCACATCTAGATTCATATGTTTTAAAATCACATAAGTCATTGTGAATTAAATCAAGTAAGTTATTTTGTCTTGAAACCGATTTATGTGATTTCTTTGCAAACTTTGGTTGCTTGTTTTAAGGGCGACTTGTTTGCCCTTAAAACAAGCGCCCTTAAAACATCTCCCCTTTACTCTAATGAGGATGGTCTACAATCAACAACAAGATACAACAAAAAAGCAAGTTGCTAGGCGCTTAAAAAAATGAAGAGTGGTCTATGATCAGCTAGAGCTAGCTCAACCATTGCTTGGTTAATTCTATCTTCCTACAGTCTTTAGCGTTTTCCTTCTATCTCAATTGATCATGCCATGACTCAAAGTCTAGTATTCTTTTGGAGGGTAGTCTACAAACAGGAGCGAGGGAGTCATGTGCAACCTTAGTCTATATGTTGCTCGTGAACTGTTAAATACCAGTCTCGTTGCAGTACTGACGCAAAAGGATCGATCCTTCACTTGCTAACTTTACAAATATTGGATACTTATCAATTTTTTATTTAAAATTAATATTAACAAGTCCCATATTAGTAATTTTTCTAATATCTAATGAATTACAATGTCCTAATATAGTATGCCACATATCATATGGATCAACAAAATAAATCAAAAGAAGCACTAGGCTTGTCTTACATTATCTAAACAATGCTTAGCACAAAAAGGTCCTCATTAAGGTAAAATTTGCCAACAAATACATCAATTTTTTTTTTTTTTTGTGATAATACACTTATCAGACTCAAAACGCATAATTTCTTCCCACCCTTGTTTAGAGGTCCCGAAATCAAATTTCAACTGACGCTAGGAATATGTAGTACATCCTTCAAAATAAGATTTTTTTCCGAAGTAAGTTTCAACACTACTTGTACTTTGCTAATTGCATCTATATATTGTGAATTGCTATAAAACCTTCTCTTCTGAGACATTAGTAGAGAAATTCTTGAAAGCATTTATGTTTCCAATTATGTGCCTTATAGCATCAGTATCTAGTTTTTCAATCGAATTGATTTTAGTAATCATGGCAGTAAAAACATCGTCTTCAGTAAGATAAACCTTAGCCTTGTCAACAATTTTTTTCTTTCATTTCTTGTAGTCATTTTTGCAGTGGCCTAGTTTTTCACATAAAAAACAATTACAATTTTTTTTCTTTGATTCCTTCATCTTTCTTTTCTTGGATGATTGTTTTTTTACCACATTGGCCTTGAGTTTTGATTCCTCTTTGCCATCTTTTGCTTAGTTTCTCTCCTTAATTTTGATGCGAACAACCATTTGATCAAAAGACTAATCCTTATGCTTATGCTTCATAGTAAGCTTGAATGCATCCCAAGAACTTGGTAACTTCTCAATCAAAGAACCAATTTCAAATTCATCGGGGAGAACTATATTTTCCTTGGACAACCTACTAACTAAGACTTGGTATTTGTCAACTTGGAAGGATATACTCTCACAGTACTGTAGGAACCATGGACCTCCGCCCCCGCCGCGGGATCGCGATACTGCACGTAGCGCGTGTACACACGCTCTAGGGTTCAACCCTAATGAGATGAGATAGTATCCCCTGGTCGTCAAATGCCAGGGGGGATACACGCTATGGGTAAAAGGGAGTCGCCACCTAGAAAAAGGTCTAGGACCATAAATGTCTCCCCCAATCAAGGGAGAGAGACTAATGACTCTGATGGATAAGGCTGGTTTGCACCAAGATTCTGGGCAAGTGTCAAGTGACAGACTGGGAAGGTGTTAGGCACCCAGTTTGCCCGACCCGAAGGCCGGTCTCTTTTTGTTTGACCGAAGTTTGTTTGTACCCTACTAACTAGTCCTAAATCTAGGTCACTGAAAACCCTAAACTAGGTATCTAAGCATGACATGTGAAAACCCTAAACCAAATGTCTAAATTATGCTAGCTAGGTTATGATGCAAATAATGAAATGATTACACTAATTAAATAAGCCTAAATGATTTAATTAATGTATTATGAGTCTTAGATTAAGCTAATGAAATAAGCCTAAACTTAGGATTAGTTAGCAACTTATGAAACCCTAAATTAAACTAATTCGATTAATTGAGTCTAACCTAGATGGATGATTAATGAATTTATGAAATCCTAAATTGAATCAGTTAAAATGGTTAATCCTAATCCTTAGTAATTTGTGAAATAAATTATTGCAATCCTACTTAATCTAATTGGTAAAAATATTTTTAAATTAAATGGGGCCTAATTAAATTAGAAAAGTTAAATGGGCTAATTAAATGAATGCATTTTTTCTAATCTACCTAATCTAGTATAGGAGGATTAAACTAAACCTAAGGTTTAATTAAATTAATTATGAAACCTAATTGGACTAATTATGTCTACTTTAAGCTAATCCTAAGATGAGTTAAACATTTTTCAAAACCCTAGTTAATCTAATGAGAAGAGAATCTTTTAACTAATTAATCTAGTTAATTATCCTACATTAAATAACTAATTAGTTGATTGATTAAAATAAACAAACACCTAGAGGGAAAAAGATTGGTAATTACACAAGTTTAATAAATTGAATTGAATGAAGAAATCAAATGCAATGATTTAAAAAGCTAAATTAACAAACCACAATTAAATAAACAACAGTTGAAATGACTAATTACATTAACTAAGTTACTTTAATTAATCTAAATTAATACTACACTAATGCAAGTGAATGTTGGAGTACAAAAGATAGGAGATAGTAGGAAAACCCAAATCCCCAATACGCACCTAATGCTACGAGCCGGTTTGAGGGGCCAGCCACGCCCGTCCTAAACTAAACACGCCCTAAACTACGTCCCATATATTCATTTGCTGATTCAAAACCCTAACTTAATAGAAATTAGTGAAACCCCATGGTTATCATATGATTCAAAAATAATGAGCAAAACCCAATCGGTTTCAGCCCTCGATCCTAAGGGGCTAGATTAGAGTGACCCTAGGACTCCATATGGAATCCCCTAAAAATATTAATTGAAACACGGAGAATTAATTAAAACGCAGCGAAGGCAAAAGTGAAATGGGAGAAATGTCACACAATGATAGGGGTTGGGAGCATATTACAATTTGAATTACAAAGATAAATAAATAAATAAAAAAATGAAATGAATAAACAAAAGAAAATGAACACAAGAAAAAGAAAATAAAATAAAAAAGAGATAGAGAAGGAGATGGGGTTTCGGCCATAGTAAAAGAGAAAAGAAGAGGGGAAGAAGAAGAAGAAAAAGAAGAAGAAGAAGGAGAAGAGGGGACTGGTTTTCTACTACAGGGAAGAAGAAGAAGAAGAAGAAAGGAAGAAGGATGCTGCTGGATTTAGCTACAGTGAAGAGAAGAAAAAGAAGAAGAAGAAGAAGAAGAAGAAGAAGAAGAAGAAGAAGAAGAAGAAGAAAAGAAGAAGAAGAAGAAAAGAAGGAGAAGTTGCTGCCAGTTACAGTAGCAGGGAAGGAAAAGAGAGAAAAAGAAGAAGAAGAAGAAAAAAAGAGGGGCTCGGTTGCTGCTGCAGGAGAAAAAAGAAAAGAAGAGAAGAAGAAGAAGAAGAAAAGAAGGGGAAGTTGAGTGTTCGGTTGCTGCCGGTTGGGTGTTGCAGCAGCAGGGAAGGAAAAGAGAAAGAAAAAGAAGAAGAAGAAGAAGAAGAAGAAGAAGAAGAAGAAAAGAAGAAGAAGAAGAAAAGAAGGAGAAGTTGCTGCCAGTTACAGTAGCAGGGAAGGAAAAGAGAAAGAAAAAGAAGAAGAAGAAGAAAAAGAAAAGAAGGGGAAGTTGAGTGTTCGGTTGCTGCCGGTTGGGTGTTGCAGCAGCAGGGAAGGAAAAGAGAAAGAAAAAGAAGAAGAAGAAGAAGAAGAAGGAGAAAAGAAGAGAGGGGCTCGGTTGCTGCTGCAGGAGAAAAAAGAAAAGAAGAGAAGAAGAAGAAGAAAAGAAAAGAAGAAGAAAAGGAAGATTAGGTTATATGAAAAATTCTGATCCGAGGGTCCAGATTAAAAGAACAAAAGTAACTTAAAAACTAAACCAAATAAAGGTAAACATGTAAAAAAAAACAATTAAACTTAACTAAGCTAAAAGAATCAATTAAACCTGAATATTTTTAATCGGACCGGAATAAATCAATTTACATCTGATAAACCGCATTAAACCAAATTGAGACTAATTAAACATAATTAATCTAAAAAAATCAAATATTAATAAATTAGAAATTAATCTATTAAATTAGATAAACTAGTTCTAATAGAAAAGAAAAATACCTTAAACCGGCTTTAATCAAGAAACAAGGGGAGATAACCCTTGTGCTTCAAGACCAAAATCGAACCGAATCGAACCGAATCGGACTAAGTCTCCCGGCTCAAGGAAGGATTACACATTCAAAGATTTTTACTTGGAGGAATTATTTATTTAGAGAGAGGGAATTAGCAAAAACCTTCATGGGGCCATATTCCTTCTCTCCAATTTTTCTCAATTTTTTTCCTCCTCTTTTGGAAGAGGGGAAGGGCTATTCTTATAGCCTTGGGACTTGGGACAATTCTCTCATATTTCCGATGTGGGACTAAAACACTAGAGAGAATTGTCCAAAAAGCCTTGCTTTTGGACAAAGGGGTTTGGGCGCCATGTGGCACGCTTTGGTTGCTCGGAATGGAATCTGATACCGAACTTTGGAGTCAACTTTCGGGGGTCATATCTTTCAAACCGTTTGTCGGAATTCGACGTGTAATATGTCGTTAGAAAGCTCAGTCCGAGCACTATCCAATGATGTGAGACATGATTGCAGTCTCAATCGAGAACCTTTACAAAAATATGCATAAAGTAGGGACCCGGATCATATAATGAAAGAGAGAATCGGACGTCGATTCGCACAGTTCTCGCATCAAAGTGTAATGTCCGACTTGAGGGGACAAACAACAATAATCCACAACATCAAATTCTAATTTTTGAAAACATTTTCTCTTGAAATTTTATAGGAAAAAATGGTCATTTTCTACTCCAAGTTTGAAAATTCTCCAAGTCTAAAATATCCAACATGTAATCCTTCATATTGTCATCATTGCCGGGGGGTGACAAAATTCGGTGTCTACAAGTACTTCATGTGGAAACTTAAGAAACTACCAATCACATATTTCCTATTCCCCGCATCATTGAGAGTATATTTTTTCATCAGTCTCTCACAGTACTTCATATATGCATAGTCATATGCATTATACACATTGTATAAGTCAATGAAGAGTACAACAAGAAACCCCCACACACATGAGAAGTAAGAGAGTCCTTCTCCAAAGGGCTTGCACCCTTAATAACAAGTCTATATATATGTCCAAATTTTCACCCCTCTTAAACCAGTATGAGACTAAACACATTGACCTTTAGCACAAGACTTTGGCTTTTGCTTATGAGTTTTTGAATTTTTCATTAAAAAATTTCCTCTAAAACTTTTGTGCTCAAAACCCAAAAGTTAAAATAAAAGTAAAAAAGTAAAACTTAAACAAGGGGACATGTTATAATTTTGGAACTTTGTTTTACAATATAAAATAAGTACTTATATATAAATACAACACTCTCCATTCTCCTCTTCCTCTAACTACAATAACTCCTTGGTTGACCACAATATCTCTACCTTCTAAGTCCTCACGACATAGTACATCTGAAAATAGTAGTATAGGAGATAAAACTTTGCATTGTCACCGAGCTCTGGTGAGAATTTCAAACTCTCAGTGCTTAATTCGAACTATGTGATGAAACTCAATGATGCCTGTGAAAAACCTACAGGTGGTTGGAATCAGTGGAGCCAGGGTCTTGAGGGTGATGCTGCTACCAAGAATATATCAAGGGTGTGATTTGGGTGGTATTTAGATACAATAGATTATTGGCATTTCAAATTTAAAAATAGTACGATTACAAAATCTATTTGTAACATTTTTTTGATAACAAATCTATTTGTAACCTTGTAGAAAAACCCTAATGAAAGTACCACCATGAAATTTCAATTATATAACTATTATAATTAATTTTTAAAAAATGGTATTAAGAAATATTGCACTATTCGACTAAAAATACTAGTAATAATTACAAAAAATACCTTATAAAAGTACATAATGAGGTAACAATATTGTCCATGTCGTGAATTTTAATTTAAAATTACATTATAAAATTCGTATAGTAATGTGAATGATAATGTATACTAAACTAAGAACCCCACACGAATAAATTATCATGCAACAGGAAACAACATAAAGCATGGGTACATCTCTAATTGGATTATTGACTATGAGTTATCATATGGAGATGTGCATGGATACCGTGGTTTACATGTTCACGCTTGTACTCATCAACCTAAATAAATGATTGTGCATGATCTTCTTCAACTGGATAGGTGTACAATAATGCCCAATTTTTTTTCCGCCATTAGAGTAATCTTCATAATCATGCTTCTATTTCTTCATGGATGTTAAACTTTCGTATATAGTACTAAATACTGCAATTAGAACAAATATCCAAACCAAACATTAAATATAAAATAATGTGCCATATAGTTGAACCATGTACAAAAATATTCCAAATACCCTAATGTGTTCTATTGGCTTACGTAGTACAAAAACTGTAGTTACACCTATTAAGCTAAAACCGTAAAATATAAAACGTTTGCATGTGCAAATATAATGATGTTTCTCCTATTTGATTATCTCTTGCCAATTGTTTTGCAGTTTGCTTCCTAAGATTGTTTATTTTGTTTGCTCGATCACATTGAATATTGGCCTAGATCGTACCACTTGAGATGGACCACCGTCATCGTTGTCGTCCGAATCAAGTGTGTCATATATTCTGTCAACATCCCCATATTCTTCAAACGCCCTATCTGTTGTTCCTCTCGTATGGAGTTGTGTAGTGCACACAATACAAGTTTGTATTCTAAGGGGAAATGATGGTATGCAACGTAGAGTACGAAATCTATTCTTCAGACCCCAAAGGACTATTCGATAACATTCCTCAGAGAGAAAATGTGAAGAAGCGTCGGTTTTCCCAATTTAAGCGTTGTCTCCTTGATTTTCCCTCGTTGGTTGCATTTGTGATTTAGGCTGGAAGACTAGCTTTAGGAGGGAGAGCATGTCCGAGGTTTAATAAGTGTAAATTTGTTTGAAGCAGCCACTTAGGATTTAGATTTGTTTGGAGTAGCCACTTATGATCAGGGACTAGTGCCTGTACAAGACTTTCCAGTGTTGAGGAAAGTCAAATTGTATTTGGGGGAAGAAATTTGCTTTGATAATGGATAATGTAATGAATCGAACCCTTAATCGACATGATAATATTTGTTTTGAGGGTTCCCCTCATAGCTTTAAAATGCGTCGTGCCAAGACGAGGCCACCCTTTATCAATAACTTATGATCCTACCCCAGCCATGTGGGATTAAAGGTTCTTGGCTCACCCCATTGCCTTGTTTTCTGACATTTTTGTTTCACTGGGTTGTTTCTTAGTTATTGCTAGTAACAAACCGACCCCTTAATGGGCATGATACTATCCTCTTTGAGGTTTTCCCCCTCACGACTTTAAAACATATCATACCATGTTAAGGAGGCTACCTTTTATCAATAGCCCATATCTCCCTGTCATGCCCCGTTCATACAGAACCGGATCGGTGACCGAGTTAACTCCGGTTAACCCAAAACCTGTCAGGATCATCTGATATAGTACCTCACCACAGCATACACACATCTAAGATAAGTGTTCAAAATTTTAGCAGAAGACTTAAATTACCTGTAAATATCCCCAATGTACTTGATACCCAAATTGTAGTATATAACTAAGTACATGTGGGCCCATAGGCATGATATTTACACAAAAAAAATAATAATTTACATATCAAGTATACAAAGGGGAGGCCATTAAAAATCAAAAAGCGAAATCCTGTACTGTGTCATTACTGCGGTCCCGCAGCACAGCCCTCGCACATGCAATCAACACCGTGCTCATACTCTTCAGGGACCCACCAATCCTCAACAGAAAACTTGACTGTGGGGCCTGACTCCTGATCTGTAGGCGGGTGACCTGCAAAATCATCTAAAAGAGGTGTGCACGTGGGATGAGCTCTCTAGCTCAGTAAGTGAAAAGAAATACCACACAAACATTCACATCTATATGCACTATATGCAATGCAATTCATTTTAATCTTATCCACCTAAACAATATTACTAAGTCTTAGGTTATGTGCTACTCACAACCATAGTGCGCATATGCCCCGGGTACGAGTCACGAATTCCATCCCACGATATGCCCATAGGGTTGTCGGAGAAGGCCCGCCGTGAGTACTCAGAAAAGTAAACCATGCCGACCACCGGCTCTCAACATAAAAGTAAATGACAAAAATATAAAGGTGCCAACCCCGAAAATTTAAAAGCAGTACGATTGGCCCTCTTGAATATACTACTGAGGCTGTCGACTGTCCTAATGACCAGCCAGTCGTATGTCTAACCGTCATAGTGATCCGACAACTATGACCACTGTTTTCCCCAAGTGATAACCCAACACATCAACCTCTGTTGGGAAGGGTCGTCGCATAGGGAATGATAATCTTAAACCGCATGCTCCTATATGACAAAGTACGATTGTATAGTGCCACCGCGTCTCATACCACGGGCCACTAATGCACTCGTTTTCAAACCGACTATGGTTTCTAGTCTAATAATGCATCACGTACAGTAATCCAATCATTTATCACATAAGCACATCAATCGTTTAACATTGAGAATGTAAAGCACAACACATATCATAAATCATTTGTTTAGAATGCACAAGCAATGCGTGCGAATGGCATACAAGGATGACTAACCTACACATAATTTACATGATGACATGGCTAGTCTAGATACAATTTAATGATGCAAACCACGCCTTAAAATAAAGTCAAATGTCCTCTCCCCACTTACTTGTTGGGTACAAAAGCTCATGTTCGGTACGGGTGAGATCCTGCATGAGAAACGTAAATTCTAGTGGAACCTATCATAAGCTAATGAGGTTAGCATTTCACCACCTTGGGGTCAAAACTAACAAGGTTTAATGTTTAAATCATATTTAAAATCATAAAAGAAGGTTTTCCGCCCGTTTTGGACCCATTCGAGCTAAAAAAAATGATTGGTGGGCCAACAAGTGGGCCAGACAGTCCACCTGTCTTCGCCCACTGGTCCAACAGGCGGGCCAGATAGCCCATTGATCTTTGCCCGCCTGTTAGAATTAAGATTTTAACCCAATAGGCGGGCCCCTATAGGTGGGTGGGTTTGCCCGTCGGTCTTCGCCTGTTGGTCTTCGCCCACCTGTTGGTGCGAAAATTGATTTTCTCTCTTAAAACACTCTTCAACCTTAGGAAAATCAAATGGGGCTATTCCAATCATATTTTCACACATCTAAGGTCTCATAAGATGATTCTAACCTAGATCTAAGTTAAATTTAAGGATTGAAAACAAAGATGATTCTAACCTAGATCTAAGTTAAATTTAAGGATTGAAAAACAATATTACATTTTTTGCTCAAGAACTCTTCCAAAACCCCAAAATCACCTCTTGACTTAAGAAATCACCAATGCTTCTCAAATCTTGCAAACACTTCTTTAAACCTTCAAAATCAACACATAGACCATCTATTAAACCTTAGATTCATCATCTCAATTGGGATTAACAAGATCTTAAGGAACTTTACCCAAATTAAGGGTTTCACTTAGGGTTTTGTGAAAGTTTAAGAAGTATAGTCTTCGCTCACCTCAAATCGTAGGTCTCGTGTTGGGGATCACTTGTTCGGTGCCGGAATGAGAAGATCAAGCCTCGGCACCGCTTAAAATCATTTCTTCCTCTTTTTCTTTTCCTTTCCTCTTCTTCTTTCTCTTTTCTTCCTTTCTTTTCTCTCTCTTCTTTACTTTTCTCATCCACTCTTTAAGGTATTAAATGAGAAAAAGAAAAACTATAAGTACTATTTATACTAGATCATATTTAGTAACCACATGGGTGGGTCACACTGGTGGGCGGGTTTGCCCACCTGTGACCGCCCACCTGTTGGTCAAAACTTAGCCAAAGAATTGAGATTTTGATGGAATTCGACTCTCAGCATGTATCTCACTCTCGGCACAAGATATATAATACGTTTATACTTTAGGATATGGCTATATATCAGCATTACCCGTACATGACCTTATAATACGTGCATATACACGGCTTGGGTACACCCGTCTCCTTTGGCACTGATTCGGACTTGTCTGGGCAACCTGTGTTCAAAGTCACCCTTGCCATTATGGTCTATAGGGAACCCACCTTAACCCTCTCTGGTTCGGGTCTTGCAGGGTTAAATCGGGTCAACCGTGTAAGTAAACCAGGTTTTAAAAGTAGGGTATCACATTTACCCCCCTCTTTAAAAATTTCATCTTCAAAATTAGTGTACCTGGTTGTTCGAAAAGATGAGGGACTTGGCTTGGATTTCATCTTCTTTCTCCCAAGATGCTTCTTCAAGTGAATGGTTAGTCCATCGCACCTTTACGAAGGAAATGGAGTGATTACGAAGGATTTTCATTTTTCGATCCAAGATTTCAGCTGACTGCTCTTTATAGGTCATATCAGCTTCTAGATATTCTGGTTCCACGGGTAACACATGCGATGGATCGTGAACGTATCGCCTCAGCATGAATACATGGAATACATTATGAACATTTCTGAGCGAAGGTGGAAGAGCAAGCATGTAGGCTATTGAGCCAACCTGAGTCAAAATCTCAAATGGGCCAATGCATCTCAGGCTCAAATTATCCTTTCTATGGAACCTATGCAACCCTTTAATAGGAGAAATCTTAAGAAACACATTTTCTCCTGCTTAAAACTCAATGTCTTTCCTGCGGGTGTTTGCATAGCTCTTTTGACGTGACTGAGCTGCCTTAATCATTTTTCGAATAACATCGACCTTGTCACATGTCATTTGTATCATTTCGGGTCCTAACATTTGGTGTTTGCCTACCTCATTCCAATACAGAGGAGTTCTACACTTCCTACCATATAATGCCGCATATGGAGCCATCCCAATTGTAGCTTGATAACTGTTGTTATAGGCAAACTCCATAAGGAGTATATATTCTTTCCAACTACTATTCATTTCCATTGCACATGCCCTGAGCATGTCTTCTAATATCTATATGGTTCGCTCTGACTGACCATCAGTCTGTGGTGGAAAGTAGTACTCAAGTTCACTTGTGATCCCAAAACATGCTGAAAACTTTTTCAAAATCTAGAATTGAACCTTAGGTCCTTATCTGACACAATGCTCACTGACACTCCATGCAAGCGCACTATGTTATCCATATAAAGTTGTGCTAACTTGGCCATAAAGAATTTGGTCTTGATGGGAATTAAATGAGCAGTCTTAGTAAGCCGATCAACTATCACCCAAATCGCATCCATCCCCTTAGGTATGCATGGTAGTCCGGTGATAAAGTCCATCGTAATCCTATCCCACTTCCAGTCTGGTATTGAGAGTGGCTGAAGAGTACCATAAGGTCGATGCCTCTCAGCTTTTACTTTTTGGCATGTAAGGCAAGTGCCACATATAGGGCTATTGTGATTTTCATGTTTGGCCACCAGTAGTTTTGTTTGAGGTCCTTATATATCTTTGTACTTCCTGGGTGGAGTGAGTACTCAGAGCTATGTGCTTCTTGTACTATCTTGTCCTGTATCTCTAAATCATCGGGCACACAAAACGTACCTCGAAACAATAATGCCCCGTCACTGGCTAAAATGAAATCAAGGTTATTCATTGTTTGCTCTTGAATCTTAACTCTGATCCGTTGCAACTCAGGATCCAAAGGTTGTTTCATTATCGCCTCTTGCCTAATAGACTGATGCACCTGTAGAGCCGCCAGGGATACAGTTAACCATTTAATGTTTTCTAGTTGATGTTCAAGCTCTAAGGTTGCTCCTTCATATAAGAGGGTTTCATCCATTAGCATCGCCTCTTGTACGAGTTGTGGGCTGACTGCTAAGTGTGAGAGTGACACAGTCTGTGCCTTCCGACTCAACGCATCTGCCATTACATTAGCCTTGCCAGGATGATACTGAATGTCACAGTCATAATCCTTTATGAGCTCGAGCCATCTCCTCTACCTTATATTCAAATCTCTTTAGGTGAAAAAGTACTTAAGGCTTTTGTGATCACTGTATATCTCGCACTTCTCCCCATACAAATAATGTCGTCAAATCTTTAGGGTAAAAATGACTGCAGCTAGTTCCAAGTCATGAGTGGGGTAGTTCTTCTCATATTCCTTTAGTTGTCGGGATGCATATACTATCACCTTACTGCGTTGCATGAGAACGCAACCCAACCCGACCTTAGAAGCATCAGTGTAGACTGTCATTCCACCTGTGTCTTCAGGGTTGGTCAACATGGGGGTTGACACCAACCGTTTCTTCAATTCCTGAAAACTCTTCTCACATTCCTCTGTCCATTCAAATTTTACCACCTTTTTGGTTAACTTAGTCATTGGTGTTGAGATCCGAGTAAAATTCTCAATGAAGCACCGGTAGTTCCCTGCTAAACCCAAGAAACTTCTAATTTCTGTAACGATCTTGGGGTTTTTCCACTCTACTGTTGTTTTCACCTTATCAGGATCCACCTCGATTCCATCCTTAGACACTACGTGTCCTAAGAATCCAACTTGCTTAAGCCAAAATTCACACTTACTGTATTTGGCAAAAAATTGTTGTTCTCTCAGCCTTTGTAATACCATCCTTAGGTGTTGAGTGTGCTCCTCTTCCATCTTAGAGTAGATCAAGATGTCATCAATAAAAATAATTACCCATTTATCAAGGACATCATGAAATACTCGATTTATTAAATCCATGAATGTTGCCGGTGTATTGGTCAACCCAAAAGATAACACTAGGAACTCATAGTGACCATATCAGCCCTGAAAGCTGTCTTGGGTATATCACCGCTCTTTATCTTGAGCTGATAATAGTCTGATCTAAGGGCTATCTTTGAAAATACCTTTGCACCTTGTAGTTGGTCAAACAAATCATCAATGCGTGGTAATGGATACCAGTTCTTAATGGTTAGCTTATTCAATTCCTGATAATCGATGCACATATACAAGCTGCCATCCTTTTTCTTGACAAACAATACTGGGGCACCCCAAGGTGAAACACTTGGACGAATAAACCCCTTCTCTAATAATTCTTGCAACTGCATTTGTAACTCCCTCAATTCGGCTGGTGCCATCCTGTATGGAGCTTTAGACACTGGAGTTGCTCCAGGAATCAAGTCTATGGTAAATTCCAACTCCCTATCCGGCGATAGCTACATCAGATCATTTGAAAAGACGTCGAGAAATTCTTTAACCACCTCTACCTCTTCTAGAGGTGTAACCTTTGCATCAACGTCAAGTACCGATGCTAAGTAACACTGACATCCACTTTTTAACAACATTACCGCTTGAAGAGCGGAGATGAGGACTTTTCTAGCCAGTTTTATTTTATCTGCTTGGTATACTAGTTCTTTCCCTTCATCACATTTACTCGATGGGCCGATAACCAATCCATGCTCAGTATAACGTCAAAATTCTGGATGTTGAATTTGATGAGTTGTGCATCCAATTTCTTTCTATTGATTTCAACTGGGCATGACCTATACACCTCCTTCAACTGTGTAACTTTTCCTGTAGGCATACTAACAATCATCTCATGATCTAGTATCCTACGCGACAGACCAAGTTTCTCAGTAAATCTCTTAAATATGAACGAATGTGTAGCTCCTGAATCAAACAAGACATAGGCTGGTATACCCGATACAGGTAGAACATCTAGTGCAACAATGCATATAAGTATAGCAGGTCATCAAAATTTAGCATAAGGAAAATTATAAATTAAAATGTACCTACTACCACTTCTGTGCTAGCCTCAGCTTCCTCAGCTGATAAGGCATACATTCTTCCTTACGGTTGATTCCCCCGAGTTAAGGGAGGTCTGTACACAGATGGCTGATTGGATGCACAATCTTTAAAAAAATGCCCATAAGAGTGGTAATTAAAGCAACGGCTCTGTGACGTTGAAACTGGGGCAGGGAGCCTTTGTACTTGACCTGATGTAGATGGGGGATGGGGTGGCCTTGTGACTGTACGCACCGTACTAGTGTTCGGGAAAAAAGATGTAGAGCCCAGACCACCAACTGGTCGAGGAAGGTAGCCAGATGGCCTATAGGGCTGTCTGTATGCACGCCCAGAACTATAGGACCCACGGTATACTTTGGATGATTTGTCCATGTCTGAAAATGGATTAGTCTTCTTCTGCAATCCAAGTGTGAGGGATTGTTCTCCCTTCTACTTATCTGTTATGGTTTTAGCCTTTTATACAATTTGACCATAATCTGTCAAATCTAAGACCTCGAGCACTGAACCAATAGATGCCTTTAATCCCTTCAGAAACCTTGTAGCATTTTCCTCAGCTGACCTCATATGTTTAGGGACAAAATGGAACAAGCTTTCAAACTGCTGTTGATACTCAAGGATAGTCTTATTCCCTTGAGTCAATGCCATGAATTCCGTCTCTTTACAGTCTCTGAAGCTACGAGGGTAATGGTTTGCCAAAAACAACTCCTTGAACTGCTCCCATGTGGGTTCTGAATGTGCGGTAAACAATATAGGCTTAGAGGCTTGCCACCAAGAGTTGGCTTCATTCTTGAGTTGCAGCCCTGCACAAATAAGCTTCTGCGCCTCAGTGCACTCAACTACCTCAAATATCTTTTTCAGCTCTTGGATCCACTGGTCTGGCTCTAGAGTATCACTCCCCACCTTGGAAAATACAGGTGGCAAGTTCCTCTTGAAAGATTCCACTACCCTTATCGTACTATTCATCAACGGGTAATTGGGTGCATATGCCGGATAGTAAGGGTACGGAGGGGGCACCATATATGGAGGAGTGCTGAGTGACAGAATTGGAGGTGTACTTCCGGCTTGCTCATGTGGTGTCATACCAAGTGGTGCTTCTCCAGTTTGTGGTCCCATACCAGACCCTACAGGTGGGTCTTGTGGAGTAATTATCCGAGGATGTTGATCGGGTTAAGGAAGGTCTAACTGTTGCTGTATAGCAGCCATAAATGCCTACTACTGCTGGAGTATTATTGCTAGAAGGCTTGTTGTGACTGCTGAACTATAGTTGTAACATCACTCGGAGTGATGACAGGTGGAGGATCCAGAATTGTGGTCACAGGTGGGTCCCTTTGTGCCACAGCCTGGTCAAGGGTTTCTTAAGGTTGTGGAAGTGGGGTTTCTCCCACAGAGCGGGACCTTCGAGGATTTGTTGGTCGACCGATAGGACGAGGACCACGTGAGGTTCCTTGAGCATTACGACTGGATCTAGTGCGTACCATCGTGTCCTTGTACCTGGATCATACCGTACACAAAACATTAGTTAAGTACCTCAGAATTTACATAAGCATATAATCATTTCCTATTCTATGACATAGCCCACGAAATCAATTTCACTCTATGGTTCACACACACTTAGATTGACCTTAAGCTTTCAACCTGGCCACATAATCATATGCCAAAACACGGGTTATTGTAGTGTATGATGTCTTGCATCCAGCCACAGCTTAGCCCTGAGAGTACTGTGCTAGCGCTTCGACAAGTAGGACGGTGGTCCCGCAAGCCGGTTAGCAGGCCGTGGGGGTGTAGGGAGGTGCAGCCCCCCTGCTTGATTTTTTGTTATTATTATTTCCTTTATTATTGTTAATAATGTATTATTATTATTTCTCTTATTATTATTATTTTATTTTATTTTATAATTAATTTTTTTTCCTACTGGCGGGCTACCACCGACGGGCGACTTGGGTCGGGGCCCATCGGTCCAACCTGAGGCAGATTTAAAGGGGCTTTTAAGCCTCTTCGTCCTTCATTTCTCCTATCTTCTACTCTTAGGCTCAACTCAAAGTGATTCTGGAAGGTTACTTGGTGCATCCACTCACGATTTCATTTAACGATTCCGCAGATTTTGAAAGATTCAAGCACCTTTCACTCTGAAGTAAGTCTCATCTCTATTTCTCTTCTTGGAACATATATTTTGGGTGTTGAATCCATCCATACTTTCCAAAACTTGACTTCTTTCATGTCTCTTTCCCTAGAATAGTCATTCCATGAGAATATAATGCTTCCTTTGTAACTCATTCATAGTTTTGGGCTTTACTAACCAATTTATGGAAGAAAATCCCAAATTGTGCCCTAGTTCCTTCAATTTGGGGTTTTCTTCTATTTCTTCTCTTTTCTCCCCAACTAACAACTCAATTGAGATTTCTTATCCTTGATTTGCACTTACATTGTTGGAAGGATCATGACAACTTGTATATGCTTGCAATTCCATCTCATTTATATGAAAATCCATCTCTTTTGTGTTAGGTTTCTTGAATTTTTTTTTTTTTTAGGTTTCTATGATTCTCTTCACTTCGTTCCATACTTGTGAACAACTTTGAATCACTTACCATTAATTGTTGGTGTAATGATATTTGACTTACACTTGTTGGTTGTATGCCTCGATGACCCCTATGATCATGAATTTTTTTTTCTCCAAAAATGGAAATCTCTCTCATTCATTGCACTTCAATGTCATAATAGAAATTTTTTTTTGCATATTCTTGGTTGCATAATGATAGGTATTACTATAATTGACATGTAAGCTTCAATTTCCACACTTTTATGAGATTTTCACTCTCTTGGATTGAACTTGTACATTAACATTGGGGGCTTTCTACCATTTGACACTAATTACCCCACTTGAGGAAATTCTTATGAGGCTTTCCATCACTTCTCACTTGCCATGCTTCATACTCCTTTGTCACTCTTCTATTTTGCAACATGCTAGTGGATATCATGTTTGGGGATTTCTTTCTATTCATTTCTCCATGGTTTAACCACCCATCTTTTTATAATGATCCACATTATGTATTTGGGTGCATTTATATGTGCTTGCTCACCCTCCTGTTTACTTCCTTTGTCATGCAACATTCTTAATTATCACTATTTCTTCTCTTTTCTTACTAGGATGTCTTCTCGCAAGGGCAAGGAACCACATCTTCTTCTAATAGACGTAGTGTAATACCCTACTTCTTAAACCCGGTGTGATTTCGCGGTTGACCTAGTTTAACCGTGCAGGAATCGAACCAGAGGGAGTTAGAGCGGGTTCCTTATGGACTATGATGGCAAGGGTGACCTTAAACACCGACTGGCCCGACAAGTCCGAGCCAGTGCCAGAAGAGACGGAAGTGCCCAAGCCGTGTACATGCACCTACCATAAGGCCATGTATGGATAAAGCAAGTATTATAGCCGTATTTTAAGGTATATACGTATACTACATCGTATGTCGGGGGTGGGGTTCGCGCCAGGCCCGAACTCTGTCAAAATCCCAAGTTTTGGCCCTCAGGTGGGCGGACAGGTGGGTGCACCCATCCACCTGAGTGACCTATCCATGTGCACTATTCACTTAATGAGGAATTATATATATAGCTTTATGACTTTATTTTTTTTTTCATTTATGACACCCGTACGTTGGTGAGAAGAGTAAAGAGGAGAGAGAAAAGAAAGGGAAGAAGAAAGGAAGAGAAGGAAGAGGAAGAAAAGAGGGATTTCAGTGGTGCCGAAGCTTGGTCTTCCCATTCTGGCGCCGGGAGAGTGATCTTCAACTCTAGATCTACAGTTAGAGGTAAGCAAAGTTGGATTCTTTGAACATTCACCATACCCAAGCTTAAACCCTTGATTCGAGTAGGGTTTCTTGAGATCTTATAAATCCCCTTTGATTATGATGAATCTAAGGTTTAATGGATGATTTATGTGCTGATCTTGAAGGATTTGAAGAGGTATTGACAAGGTGGAAGAAACATTGTGGGTTTGAAGTGATTTGGAGGGTTTGAGGTTGTTCTTGAGCAAAGAAGGTAAGATGGTTTCCCATCCCTTGAATCTAACCTAGATCTAGGTTAGAACCATCCTATAAGACCTTGAAGGTGTGAAGAATGGGTTGGGAAAATCCCCATTTGAATCCCCAAAGAATGGAGGAAGTTGGGAAGAAACAGGGTTTTTTCTGCCAAGACCGGTGGGTGCAACCGATGGGCCCC
>NC_056562.1:37487698-37496173 GCF_013358625.1 Macadamia integrifolia
TGTTGCTTAGGTGGATGTGATTTAAAATGTATAGCATGACATGTAGTGCATATGATTGTGTTTTGATGTGTGGACTGCTGTGTGGTCCATCTTACCACTTACTGAGCTAGTGAGCTCATCCCACGTGTACACCCCTTTTTAGATGATTTTGCAGGTCATACATCTGAGGAGCATGGGGTGGGTCCCACAGTCGAGTTTTCTGAAGAGGACTGGTGGACCCCTGAGGAGTTAGAGCACGACACTGACTGCTCGTGCTAGAGTTGTGCTGCGGGACAGCAGTTCTGAGGCCGAACTGAGCTCCACCTTTGAGGCCGTGCTGAGCTCCACTTCTGAGGCCGAGCTGAACTCTACTATGTGATGACGAGCTGGGCTCAACCTTTGATGCCGAGCTGAGCTCTAGCCTTGTTGCCGAGCCGAGCTGTGTACTTTGCTTATTTTGGATGATTTCCTTTACATACTTGATATATGAATTGTACTATTATTGTGTAAATATCATGCCTTCAGACCCACATGTATATAATTATTGTATCACAATTCGGGTATCAAGTATTATGGGATTGTTCACAGGTAAAACTTAGTCTTCCGCTGATCTGATGAGCTTATATTAGTTGTGTATGCTGTGGTGGAATACAGTATCTGATGATCCTGGAAGATTTGGGTTAACCGGTGTTAACCCGGTCACTGGCCCGGTTCTGGGAGAACGGGGTGTGACACGTAGGGCCACAACTTAAAAAAGGAAAGGTGTAAGGACTAGTTCCTCAGCTATTCGCACAAGGCAACAAGGACATGCCCCCATAGATCTTCTAGACTATGATGAGAGACTCTTTTGGAGTATGAGGGCAGAAACGATATCAGGCCTTCCTAAAAGGTCTGTAATGATGGAGAAAACTGTGGTAACTTGTGATTTCAATAAGATTCAACTACAAGAGAGATTTACTGCACTGGGTTGGCAGTCCATCCTTAATATTGACCACCAATGCTATGAACACCTTGTTCGAAGATTTTATTATAATTTGGAGGTCTCTTACCAGTATGAGGAGTACTCAATCACCAGTATGGTGAAAGGGGTGAACATTCGTTTGACTGTGGACACTCGTGCTAGTATTTTAGAAATGTCATCAGTTGGGTATCAATTCTATAGCCCCCCAAGGAGTAAGCCCGTGGGCCCATCCTTAAGTTCAGAGATGTAGGACCACATTTACGAGACCATTAGTGGCAGCAAGGTGCGTCCGGATTCCGAGGTGACATACAACCCAGAGGCTCGTGTATTTGCTCGCTTGGTTCAGTTTTATTTGCTCCCTAGAGGAGGTCATAGGAATCAAGTGAGCTTTATGGCAGCCTACATAGCCTTCTTCATCTACAAGGCCTTGGAGGGAGGTGCCGAGCATTTATGCTTGCCCTACATTATACTTAAGATTATAGAGCATCATGCCACACATCCTGAGAATGGAGGTTTCCCATATGGTAGGACCCTCACCAGGGTTTTCGAGTTCTTTGGGGTGGATTTGAGTGGTGAGGAGGGAAAAACTCTAGCAGACAAATTTAGTAGGGAAAACCTACACAGGATGGGTCTCCAAGCTCTTATGGATGTGCCTTAGAGGATAGGAGCTCAAGGAGGTAGGAACAGGGAGGATGTCCACAGGGAGGATGTCCACATAGAGGAGGAGGAGGAGAATAGTGAGGAGGACGAGGATTATGTTCCTTAATTCGAGGAGAAGGACTTTCTGGATGAGGATATCCTCGAGGAGGAGTCTCTTGATTTGAGAGATGCTGATCGTGACTTTCCTAGGGCTGCAGACCCACAGCATAGAGCCCCACCACCTAAGAGTGGCGCATTTGACTTTGAGAGCATAATGACTAGCATGAGGGCCTTAAAAGATGGACAAGATCAGCTTTTGAAAAGACTAGATGAGAGTGCTACTAGAGAGGAAAATATCTTAGAAAGGCAGGCTACATTAGAGAATTCCTTCCTAAGATTGAGCGAGGATTTGGATACAGCGGCTAATGCTATTTCAACGGACTTTATCCGACTTCGGAGGGATGTGCAACTAGTGAATGCGAGGTTTGATTACTACGACTTTCGACTCAATGTTAAATCGAGGCCTAGGAGAGATAGAGTAGTAGAGCTAGATGATGACGAGGGTCTTTTAGGAATAGCTTGCCTATCCTAATCAGTTTTTTATTTGTCTCTATGCTGTTTATGTATTTATGGTGGACTATTTTTTTTTGTACTTTTCTTTGTAATTTGGACTTGCTAGTGTGGTGTTATGATGTTGTTGGTGACTTTTAGTTAGTATTGTTTACTTGATAAACTTATTGTAAATCGGTTGTAACAACGTTAGTTAGCCTTTGTTGATATGCTTATTCATATATGTATGTTGTCTATCAGGTGCTTCTATTTGAAAATTTTAGAAAATCTTGTTTTAATGTTGTTATGTTGCCGAAATTTTGTTAAATTTGTACTCGATGGGTTATGCAATTAAATAACTAATCTCTTATTTATTCCAAGCAAACTTTCTCTCATGCATACCATGAAATGCAATAAATAAATGTAACCGTTTTTTTTCTTTAAAGTGTTTTACATTTACCCAACTCTATTTCCAATTATAGATTCTATGGGGTCTAAATGGTATGCTATGAGTGGATAGAGCATCACACTCTGATACCACCATTGTCACACCCCATTCACACAGAACCGGACCGATGACCGAGTTAACTCCGATTAACCCAAAACCTGCCAGGATCATCTGATACAGTACCTCACCACAACATACTCACATCTAAGATAAGTGTTTAAAAGTTTAGCGGAAGAGTTAAATTACCTATAAATATCCCCAATATACTTGATACCCAAATTGTAGTATATAGCTAAGTACATGTGGGCTCGCAGGTATGATATTTACACAAAAAGAATAATAATTTACATATCAAGTACACAAAAGGGAGGTCATCAAAAATCAAGAAGTGAAATCCTGTATGGTGTCATTACTAGGGTCCCACAGTACAACCCTCATACATGCAATCAGCACTGTGCTCATACTCCTCAGGGACCCACCAATCCTCAACATGAAACTTGACTGTGGGGCTTGACTCTTGATCTTCAGGCTGGTGACTTACAAAATCATCTAAAAGAGGTGTATACGTGAGATGAGCTCATTAGCTCAGTAAGTGAAAAGAAAGACCAGACAACATTTACATCCATATGCACTATATGCAATGCAATTCATTTTAATCTTATCCACCTAAACAATATTACTAAGTCTTAGGTTATGTGCTACTTATAACCACAGTGTGCGTATATCCCTGGTATGAGTCACGAACTCCATTCCGCGATATGCCCATAGGGTTGTCGGAGAAAGCCCACCATGAGTACTCAGAAAAGTAAAGTATGCCGACCACCGACTCTCAACATAAAAATAAATGACAGAAATGTAAAGGTTCCAACCCTGAAAATCTAAAAGCAGTACGATTAGCCCTCTCGAATATACCACTGAGATTGTCGACTGTCCTAATGACCAACCAGGCGTATGTCTAATCGCCACAGTGTCCCGATAATGGCGACCACTGCTTCTCCCCAAGTGATAGCGCAACACCTCAACCCCTGTTGGGAAGGATCGTAGCACAGGGAATGGTAATCCTAAACTGCATGCTCCTATATGACAAAGTACGATTGCATAGTGCCACCGCGTCCCATACCGCGGGCCGCCAATGCACTCGTTTTCAAATCGACTACGACATCTAGTCTAATAATGTATCACGTATAGTAATCCAATCATTCCTCACATAAGCATATCAATCATTTAGCATCGAGAATGTAAAGCACAACACACATTATAAATCATTTGTTTAGAATGCACAAGCAATGCATGCGAATGGCATACGAGGATGATTAATCTACACATAATTTGCATGATGACATGGCAAGTCTAATACAATTTAATGATGTAAAACCATGCCTTAAAATAAAGTCAAATGTCCTCTCGTCATTTACTTGTTGGGTACAAAAGCTCACGTTCGGCACGGATGAGATCCGATGTGAGAAACGTAAATTCTAGTAGAACCTATCATAAGTGAATGAGGTTAGCATTTCACTACATTGGGGTAAAAACTAATGAGGTTTAATGTTTAAATCATATTTAAAATCATAAAAGAAGGTTGTTCGCCCGTTTTGGACCCATTCGGGCTCAAAAATCTGACTGGTGGGCTAACAGGCAGGCCAGATAGCCCATTGGTCTTCACCCGCCTGTTGGAATTAATGTTCTACCCCAACAGGCGGGCCCCTACAGGTGGGCGAGTTTGCCCGCTGGTCTACACCCACCTGTTGGTGCGAAAATTGGTTTTCTCTCTTAAAACACTCCTCAACCTTGGGAAAATCAAATGGGGCTGTTCCAATCATATTTTCCACATATCTAAGGTCTCATAAGATGATTCTAACCTAGATCTAAGTTAGATTTAAGGATTGAAAAGCAATCTTACATTCTTTGCTCAAGAACTCTTCCAAAACCCCAAAATCACCTCTTAACTCAAGAAATCACCAATGCTTCTCAAATCTTGCAAACACTTCTTTAAACCTTCAAAATCAACACATAGACCATCTATTAAACCTTAGATTCATCATCTCAAGTGGGATTAAAAAGATCTCAAGAAACTCTATCCAAATCAAGGGTTTCACTTGGGGTTTTGTGAATGTTTAAGAAGTATAGCCTTCGCTCACCTCAAATCGTAGGTCTCGTGTTGGGGATCACTTTTCTGATGCCGGAATGAAAAGATCAAACCTCGGCGTCGCTTAAAATCATTTCTTCCTCTTTTTCTTTTCCTTTTTCTTCTTCGTTCTCTTTTCTTCCTTTCTTTTCTCTCTCTTCTTTACTTTTCTCACCCATTGTTTAAGGCATTAAATGAGAAAAAGAAAAACTATAAGTACTATTTATACTTGATCATATTTAGTAACCACATGGGTGGGTTACACTGGTGGCACGGGTTTGCCCACATGTGACCGCCCACCTGTTGGTCAAAACTTAACCAAACAATTGAGATTTCAATGGAATTCGACTTTCAGCATGTATCTCACTCTCAGCACAAGATATATAATACGTATACACTTTAGGATACGGTTACATACCAGCATTACCCGTACATGGCCTTATGATACGTGCATGTACACGGCTTGGGTACACCCGTCTCCTTGGAACTAACTCGGACTTGTTTGGCCAACCTGTGTTCAAAGTCACTCTTGCCATCATGGTCCATAGGGAACCCGCCTTAACCCTCTCTGGTTCGGGTCCTGCAGGGTTAAACTGGGTCAATCGTGTAAGTAAACCAGGTTTTAAAAGTAGGGTATCACACTCCCTCTCTAGCCGAGGTGGGACTAAAGGTTCCTATCTCACTACACTGCCTTGTTTCTTAGCCTTTTGCCTCAACGGGTTGTTTCTTGGCTATTTCCTCACCTCCTCTATATGCCACAACTTTTTCCCCATTGTGCTCAATCCCACCATTGGGGTTGAGATTCTTAATTAGGTATTATACTGTCCACTTTGGGGTTTCACAACTTTTTCCCCACTGTGCTCAGTCCCACCATTGGGGTTGAGATTCTTAATTAGGTATTATACTGTCCACTTTGGGGTACCTCTCGGGTTTAAAAAGCGTCATACCATGCTAAGGAGAACACCCTTTATCAATTTACCACTGTAATAAACCGGCCTCTTAATCATCATGATATTGTTTGCTTAGACCAAAAGGCCCCATGACTTTAAAATGTGTCATGCCAAAATGAGGCCACCTTTCATCTATAACTTAGTATCTCTCTCTAAATGATGTGGGATTAAAGGTTCTTAGCTCACTCCTGAATTGTAAGCCATGTTTGCATATAGAACTTTTCATTTTTCCAGAAATATCTCCTATTGTTAAACATGCAATATCCCAAAGTGGCATTGTTGTATTAGCATAAATTTGAAAGAGCGTCAGCATTATTGGGGTTACTTCAATAATAGTGAAATGCCTTCCCATAGTCCATAAAAGTTCAAACCCTCAAATCACTTTAATGTCTCCAACCATTATCTTATCAACCATCCCCCTACTTTTGGATACTTTTTTCTTTTAATATGTGAAAACGACCTCTCAGAGTTCCTTGAATTAGTGAATAAATACTACCAACCAACGCCTCATTTTTTTTATCTTTACCAGAAAAAAAAAATCCTCACTTTTGAATCGGTTGAAGAAAAAAATTCTGCCAAGAATATTATGTATGCCCATAAATTTAACAAATGGCTGGACTTCTTGCAAACTTGAAAGTTGAAAGGACTATAATAATTTACACACTAATTTTTTAAATAGAGAGAGAGAGAGAGAGAGAGAGACAGACTTACCTCTTGCTCGGAGGAGGCGGTAAATGATTAAAGAGACGAGCAGAGACAACAATTTGAATTCCCTGAGGTGGAAGTATGGACACGATCTGAGATGGGTACGGATACAAGGTTAAAGAACGAAGAGGGTTATTTTATACAGGATGAGGATCTCGAGAATCATGCTTTTGTTTTGCCAGAAGTGTCTCTGAAATTGAAAAACAACTGCTCCGTGAACAAAAGAAAAGAGATCCGCGTGCCAAAATGCTGTTCTACTCGCAGTCTGATCCTGGTAGCTAAAAATAAATGAAATCACTTCCAAAGAGTGTTACTAAATGAAGCCTTATTAAACCCTCGGTCCAGTTCTTAGGCTAATTCAGTTGGGCTTGGTCGGGTTAAATGGCGCGGGCCTGAATTTGACACCTAGTATTATTACCTTAGTCATTTTTTGCCTTGAGAATCGGTTGCCCCTCCTACAGAAAGAGCTTTCCCTCCAAAATGAAAACCATGCAAGCCATCTATACAATCATTGTATGAGAAGATTTCAGATCCATAACCACACAAGTGCCCACAATCACAGCAGAGAAGATTCTTCCCGATCAAGGAAGAAAAGAAAATAGATAGTAGACGACACAAATCCATTTTGTAAAGTAGTACAATAAATTTATCTTCCCTAAATTGGATCAGCCACTTTCATCTCACTGCTTTCCTTCGTCTCCACAACAGCTGTTATGGAGCTTCCGCTAATGAGATTGTTATCTGTCACAAAGTGACTGCTGTTATCTATCACATCACCATTACTTGGACTTGGGGAGCTCACATTATCAGAGCTGAAGTTAGTAGCATGCTCTTCCAGTTGTCCTGATCTGTTCAATGCATGGCAATGTGGACAGTAATAAGTGACATAGGGGAAATCTTCTTTTCTGGCCAGCCCTGCACAAAACAAGCTGATCAATTACTCTTCCTGCCTCCTCAGTAGCCATTCAGTAGGTACCAGTCAACTTTGATTTCTGGAGATTTTAAAAGATTAATCAAAGAAATATTCCTGTGTATACTTTTGAAGTATGAAATAATCTTGAACTCACCATTGTGCATATGGCAGTTGCCACATATAAGAGCATAAGACTGTGTTGGATCTTCCCCCACAAGCAATGCTGCAATACGAGCAATCCATCCCCCATCATGTGCAGTTGACCCCTGATGATGTTCAACAACAAGAGCCTGATTCTGCACAGGAAACTCACAGCTATCAACCCCCAGGTCATGGGTCATTTCCCCAGCAGATTGATGCATCACAATGCTCCCTGCACTGTTAGATCTCGTGTGAGACTGTTTTCGATTTCGGAGCCCACTAGACTGCACTAGCTGAATATCATTGCTTTTTCCTGATGGCGGATTCAGGTTAGATTCATCCCCCACATACACATTCAAGCCTGAATCAGCACCCAACTTCGATGCCAGAACAGTTGCAGCAGCAGCTTTTGCTGCTGGATCAGGATCATATCTCTGCAACAGAATGACTAACATTAAGTATCCAGTGCAGGTCCCCAAATCCATGACTTCCTTGAATAAAGAACAAAAAAAGACATAGTAAGATCAAAATAAGCATACAAGGACAACTACATCACCTGAATGAGTTGTTGGGTGGCATAGTAGTTTGTCCTCTCTTTAAGTTCATTAATTTTTGTCTGCCTCTCAGCACGTAACCGTTCGAGGGTTTTCTGATCTTTGCGATCCCCTAACAAGAGGCATGGGATGTAAGGTAAAAAGTTCTAGATACACAACTGAACCATGATTACCTCGCTAAAAAACATTTATCTCCATATATGATAAAGACCCTGCCAAGGGATATAGTAATATACCAAAAGATCATACGATGATGCATATAATTTCATTAGAATAAAATATATATGATGCTTGTAGCATGCACCCCGTCACCTCCGAAACACGATACATGGCTTCCCACTGTCCCAAAATAGAAGCAAGCAGCAAAACCCCAATAAATAAACAAGCTTTTCCACATTTTTTTTTGGATGAATAAAAAAATTCATGACCAAAGAGGATAAGAGAGAAGAATATATTAGGATCCAAACAGGAAGGAGGGAAAAAAAGGGGAAAGAGGGGTGGGGGGGGGGGG
>NC_056562.1:37496193-37513186 GCF_013358625.1 Macadamia integrifolia
GGGGGGGGGGACTAGAACAAAGAACAAGAAGGCAACACAGCCAAGGGGGGGGGGTCAGAAAGGCGGAGGGCAGACCTAAGGAGACAAAAATGAGCTTGTTCTTAGGGGAATGAATCCCTTACAAGGTGATGAGGGAGCATAGAGAGGTTAGAACTAACATCAAAGGAGATGGCCTTCCAAATCATATCAAAGGATCTAGAGTTGGATGTCCATCTACAGAGAATATGTTCCATCCAAATATGGTTGATATCGTCGCAGAACGCCAGCTTGCCGGTGGTGTCGCAAATAAAGCTACCTACAAATCTCATGTCGACCCAAATCCACTCTCTCTAAAGGGGAAGAATACATCTCCTGAAAGGCCAAAAGTAGAGGCACGTTTCCAAACGAAGAAGGTGAAAGGACAAGAGAAGAGGTGGTCAGCATCTTCAATACCGTTCCAGCAAAGGCAGCAGGCTAGGGGGGGGGACCTAGATGTGTTTGTAGATTAAGAAAGACTAGGTGGGAAGGCAGTTGGAGAGAGCACGCTAAGATGTGAAGGAATGGCAGGGGATGTGACCTTTGACCAAACAATTCTTAACTGAGACCCTTAGATTTGACTAGATCCTAGGAAGAGGAAGAAAAAAGGCCAGAGGGCAAAGTGGATCAAGTAACTTGGTCAACCCTGCCACGGTGATCAAAGGAGGGTGGGAAGGTCAGATCAAATGTCGAAGAGGGGAGAAGTGGGGGCACCGGGCACCATTAGAGATGACGGAGTTGACAAGAGCATCTATGGCAAGACCGGAGAAGTAAATGGATTTGGCACTCACCAAAGAATGGAGTACACCTGAAGGATGCAAGAATCAAGCTAGCGAGAGGTGGACGAACCACTCCTGATGGAAGAGATGGCTCTAAGGGTAGTGGGTCTGGCTAGGAGAATGTTGTGCCAAACCCAATAAGAGTTAGAAGAGGGAGAGGCAATCCAAAGGGAGTCTTTGCTAAGGAGATAGGTATAAACGCATGAGACCCAGAGCTATTACGTTCGGAGACAAGCTTCCAAATTAGCTTAAGGATGCTGGCAACATTGACATCTTTGATTCTCCAAAGATCCAAACGACCTTCAGATTTGGGGAGACACATAGAAGACCAATGCAGAGGGTGAAATTAGCTGAATCTACCCATTTCCAAAGGAAGGTGCCAAAGAGAGATTACATAGCCTTGATGGTGGATTGGGAGAGCACGAAGATGCCAAACCAGTACCACTAGCAGGATTGCAGCATTGATCAGACAAGCACAGGCATCCATCATAGGAGAAAAGCTTATCCTTTCAAGCTGGAGCTTCTTTTTATGAGATCTAGCATGAGGGTGCAATGGTGGACAAACAATCTATCAGTGATGACGGGAAGGCCAAGATATTAGAGTGGGAGGGAGCCAAGGGAGAAGCCAATCAACTCTAGGAGGTGAGCTTTGGAGGAGTCAAAGACCCCAACAAAGAAGAGATGAGATCTGAGGAGGTTGATGTGGAGAAGAGAAAGGGATTCAAAGAAGTGCAAAGAGGACATGATAAACACAATGGAGTAGGGTTCAGCCTTGGAGAAATCATGAGATCATCAACGAAGACAGAGGGGGTGACTTGAAGACCTTTGCACTTAGGGAGGGGGGAGTTGAGGTGGAGGTCGGTGCTAGAGTTGATGGATTTGGAGAGGATATCAATGGTTTGGGAGAAGAGGAAGGAGGGAGCTGGGGCAACTTTGGTCGATATCCCCCCAGGAGAAGTAGCCAATAGGGCTGCCATTGACAAACAGAGAAGCGAGGAGAGGAGACACGAGTGGATCAAGTGCACAAAAATAGGGTAAAGACATCTAAATCAGGACCTCAAAGATGAAACCCCATCTGATGGAATCCAAATCCTTACAGATGTTGATCTTGAGAAGAGAAGCTAGGGAGTGGGATTTCTTGTCAAAACATCCGACAATCTTATGGAATATAATAATGTTGTCAAACATGCTTCTCCTAGCTTTGAGGAAATGATGGAATCTCCAAGCTCCACCCATTTGATTCTAGATTTTTGTCGGAGGAAAGCTCAAAACTTCGATGGCAAGAATATGATCATGGGTGTCTAGTTGGAGCCTAGACTAAATTCCAACTTATCTTTGCAAATAGAGACTCTAGAGGAGATGCTGCCAAAAGAGTTGGCATTCTGCAGCATAAGGGCTGATTCAACATTTTTCAATTGAGGGGGGAGGGGAGTGCACAGATAGGTTGAGCCCAAGTAGATCTAATAATAGGAAGTCTTGACGCTGGATCCACATGTCAAAGAATTTAAAGGGCTTGGGGCTAAATGAGATATAGGACTGAATAAGGAGAGAGGTGGGATTGTGGTCAGAGAAACCAAGTAAAAGGATACATAGGAGCAGGGAAAGGAAGCTAGCTAGGCTTCATTGACCAAGATTGTCGAGTTTACATGCAACTCTGTCAGAACCACTTGAGGTGGTCAAGTGCTAAGATTGACTTAGAGAGTGGGTACCATCAAATCTGGATCCGCCCCAGTGATGAATGGAAGATAACATTTACAATCAAGGATGGATTGTACACTTGTACGAATAGAAGGTTATTGATGGAAGGCCGGTAGGGGTAGAAAGGAAAATCCCTGAGATGCTCAGAGTTGCAGGGAAGAGGGAGAAAAGATCGCACTAAGAAAAGGGGGGAAGAGAAGGGAGTCGCACACACTCAGCCCGCAGGCACACACCACAATATCAACTCATAACTTCATTATTCAATCTGACTTTCTCAATCGATTACAAGCATATAAATAGGAAATTAAAAAACTCTAAAACATAGAAAGAAATCCTAAAAGGAAACTAACTTAAAAGGAAAAGAAATCCTAAACCAACTCTAACTATGTCCTACATATGCAACTTCTCAAAAATAAACAGAATAAAATAAACTAAAGATACTAGTTTCCTAAATAATTAAACTACTAAAATCCTACTAAACTAAGGACTCAATATGGATCCGGTTCATCTCTCGTTGGATACCCAGATGGATATGGATCGCTCCATGGGTGCATATCTACATCAATTCCCCTGATGTTGAGAAAAAATTATCCCCGAGTTCTGTAAAATGGGAGAATCAACACCAAATGATTAGCATCCATCCTTGCCCGTATGAAATCACCATCGAAACTAAGATCAAATGATATGAAATCCATGACGCGGAGTTCATTAATGAAGTGGTGACTCGGGAAAATAAAATCGATCGGTTCACTGAAGAGATCAACTGATTTAAATTTTTTCACAAGTTGATCTACAGCTCCCAATGGTGCCATCTCATCTTCTACCACTGGTGATCCATCTTCTGGTTCGTCTACTTGTTGTTCAATGGCTGAGATCACATAGTTGAAGGTAGAGTGTACTTGGGTTTTGATGTCCGTGAGCTTCTCTATGATCAATTGCATTTGTTGACGGATATCCAATAAAAGGTCTAGATCCATTGCCTAGGTTGATGGAATCACTATGGATGGATACTCAAAGCAATGAGTGGCAGAATGGTAAATAAGGAGGTTTAAAGAGCAATGGCATAATGGTTGGTTTTTTTTTTTGTAGCAATTCAATTTGGAACACAAGAAGAATGGGTTTCACGTACTAGGGGAGAGGGGTATACTTGGAAAGATAAGGTAAGAAGACATAAGTAATAAAAGGTGGTGGCAAGGGTATTTTGGGAAATAAAAAAGATAACTAGAGGAAAAAAAGGGGAGAAAAGGAGAAAATCGTGGGGGTTTATGTTACTGACAAAAGGAGTCCTCCTTCTTGGAGACAGAACTAGAGAAGGCGGAGCTCGACGGAGGAGAAGGAATCGATCGAACCAGGTATGTTCCTCTCCCTCTTCTTCTTTGTCGTCTTCTTTCTTCTTTCTTCTTCTTCTCGTTTCTTTTCCTTTTTTTCATTGCTAGAACCCTGCAGAGGGGTTCGACTGAGATGGGGTTCTGGCTGCTTCTCTGTCGACTCTCTCTTCTTCTCTTCTCCTGCTGCTTCTTCTGTTTCTTTCTTTTCTTCTGTTCTTCTTTCTCTTCCTCTTTTATTCTTTTCTTCTCCGCTCCTCTTCTTTTCTTCTTCTGTATTCTACTTCTATCTTCTTCATTTGTTCATTTTTTTTTTTTGCTGCTGTCGGACCCTAGAAAAGGGACTCGACCACGGAAGTTACGATGGGGAGGGGCGGTGAAAACAGACAATAGAATCGATTTTTAATTTTTTTAGACTCTTCTCAGTCTCTGTAGGAAACCAGACAAGAGAATGGCCAGGGAAGAAAGAGAGATGGGGATGGGGATCTTTCGGCTCTAATACCAATTGATGGAGGGCCGGTAGGGGTAGGAAAGAAAATCCATGAGATGCTCAGAGTTGCAGGGAAGAGGGAGAAAAGATCGCACTAAGAAAGGGGGTAGAGAAGGGAGTCGCACACACTCAGCCCGCAGGCACACACCACAATATCAACTAAGAACTTCATTCTTCAATCTGACTTTCTCAATCGATTACAGACATATAAATAGGAAATTGAAAAACTCTAACATGGAAAGAAATCCTAAAAGGAAACTAACTTAAAAGGAAAAAAAATCCTAAACCAACTCTAACTATGTCCTACGTATGCAACTTCTAAAAAATAAACAGAATAAAATAAACTAAAGATATTAGGTTCCTAAATAAAATAAACTACTAAAATCCTACTAAACTAAGGGCTCAATATGGATCCGGTTCATCTTTCGTTGGATAACCAGATGGGTATGGATCGCTCCATGGGTGCATATCTACATCAGTTATGCCCTTTGGTTTTACAAAATCATATGCATTTATGCGTGTGATGAATCAAGTATTGCACAACTTTATCGGCAAGTTCCTTGTTTACTTTGATGACATACTAATTTGCAGCCGTACAGAAGACGGATATCTTGAACATTGGCGTGTGATGAGTGTTATGTGAAGAAAAACTCTACATCAACTTGAAGTGTTCCTTTTTGCTGCCCAAGGTTGTGTTCCTTAGCTTTATTGTGTCATCTCAAGGAGTAGAAACCGATCTGGAGAAAATAAAGAGCGTGGTAGATTGGTCCATACCAAAGCCATTGAAAAAGGTTCAAAGTTTCCATGACCTTGCCTCGTTCTATAGAAGGTTCATTCAGAATTTCAACGATATTATGACACCCATCACAGAGTAAATGAAAGGAGGGAAGGCACCATCCCAATGGACTTTGGCCACCACTAAAGCATTCAAGGTAATCAAACAAAAGATGATGGAGGCCCCGGTAATTAGGCTACCAAATTTTGACCTTAAGTTTGAAGCGGCTACCAATGCATTCCATGTTGGGATTGGAGTACTTATGCAAGCCGGTCACCCAATTGCCTTCTACAGTGAAAAGTTGAATGATGCTAAAAGAAGGTACTTCAACTATGATTTAAAGATCTATGCCGTTATCCAAATACTTAAGCATTGGAGGTACTATTTGATTGGCAAAGAGTTCATAATATACTTGGACCATGATGCACTCAAGTACTAACATTCACAAAGGTCCATTAGCAATCAACATGCTAAGTGGATAGCTTATCTACAAGAGTTTGAGTTTGCAATCAAGTATAAGGATGGAAAAGAAAACCAAGTAGCTGATGAACTTAGTCAGAATGTGGTTATGATGACACAAAGCACAAGACTTGAATAAATCAAGCATGATTACATACATGATGCTGATTTTACTAAAATTTATGAAAATTTACACCAAGGGGGTTGAGATAACAAGTATTCAGTCCATGATGGTTATCTATTTTTGGGGACACGTCCATGGTTTTAAGTATCAATACATATCGTACCGTCTCGGCCCTTGCCAATATGATACACTGATACGATACATGGAATTTTTAAAACCCTTTCGTATCGATATGTATCCTACGATATGCACTGATACACCACCGATACACACTGATACGATACGATACGATACGCACTGATATGTCTCAGTGCGTATCGGTATATATCAACCAATACATACCGATACGGTATAATATGTACTGGTGCAGTGCGCTACGGTCATATAATGACCAAGTTGGGTCATTTTTTAGAAAAACACGATTTTTTGAGGTTTTTGTTCCAAAGTTGCTGTCAGTCATATTTCTCTCTAACTAAAGTGAAAATCAAGGTTGAGAACAAGGATTTTACATTTATGGGACTACAGACCTTGAATTCTTAGTGCAATACCCTCAATTTAGTGTTTATGCATAATACATATTATTAATCGCTTTTTTTAACAAATTTTTTATGCAAAAATGTATAAAAAAGTGTTTCCTATCCATTTATATGCGTATCTTTAGCGTATCTCCGATACGATATGATACCCTCCAATACGTATCTTAATTTTGGCCGATGTATACGGCGATCGATATTGATACTCTAATCCTTGGACACGTCTTTGCATCCCAAATACCTCTTTACATGTCTTTGTTTTTTTGATGAATATCTTGCATTGGTAAGAATCTTTATTCTTTATTTAACATATAAATAAAATTATATAATTTTTTATATGCTATTTGCGCCAAATAAAATGGTTACATAAAAAAAACAACACTAGAATGCTATATTTGATATGGCGTCATCTTATGCCCAGCTTATCGCCAAAGCGCTTCGAAAGACCCTCAAACGACTCGGTCGCCTTTCCGCCTTAATAACTATGCAAAGAGTATTATTGGCAGTGCATGTGACGAAAATGGGCTCTACCTTCTTGATCTGGGAGCATCCCCTTTACCTACTGCTCTATCCTACGTGTGTGGGTGTAGTGAAAACAGTACCATTGAATCTGTAATGTTGTGGTATCAAGGTTTGGGCCACCCCTCGCTTGGAGTTATGAAAACGCGGGTGTTACGAAAAAGCAATTGCCACACTTGTTTTCTTGTATTCCTTCTTCCCATGTATTTCAGTGTGAACCTTGTTTGTCTGCTAACGCTCTCGATCTTCTTATTCTTGCCATGGCAATAGATCCACAGTTCCTTCTCATATTGGGTATAAAATGTTTGGTGTCCTTCTCCAACTACTTCTTTGTTTGTCTTTTGTTATTTTATATCTTTCGATGATGATTGTTCCCACACGACATGGATCTTTTTGATGAAACATAAAGTAAAGCTTATGATGCTTTTAAGAATTTCTATCAAATGATTTGTACTCAATTTGATACTAAAATTAAGATTGTTCGTTTTGATAAGGGGGAGTATATGCATAGTGGACTCCAAAACATTTTCACCAATCATGGCATTATCCATTAACTTGCATGTTTTGACAGTGATGCAAAATTTGGGGTAGCTAAAAGGAAAGTCACCATTTAGAGGAAGTCTATAGGAGTCTATTATTTGGCATGCACGTCCCTAAGCCTTTGATCTTATGCCCTTCTTACTGTTGCCTTCTTAATCAATTGCATGCCCACCGAACTTCTTGATTCCAAATGTTCTTCGGATATTTTGTCCCTTCAGGCTTCTACTTTCTCTATCCCCCCCCCACCCCCCCAAGGTGTTTAAGTTTGCCTACTATGTTCATGTCAATAAGTCTACTCAGACTAAACTTGACCTTAAGGCACTCAAAGTTTTTTTTATTGGGTACTCCCCTTCTACCAAAGGCTATAAGTGCTACCACCCTTCATCTTAAAGCGACTTCTCTCTAAAGATGTCACATTCTTTGAATCAGTATCTTTCTTTGCTTCTCATTAGTATCCTCTTCAAGGAGAGAATAGTGGGAGTGAAAAGGCTAGTAGTGTCACCCTTTTTCTTCCACCCATGCATATTCCTCCTTTTATGCTTGATATTACAAAACACAAAGAAGTGAATGTTGATATTGGTGATCATTTAGGTGCTGGTTTTGGTAATGAAAAGGAGTTACTTATGTACAAAAGAAGGGGAAAAGAAGTCCTCTTTGGATCCACCTGAGTTCCACCTTCCTTAGTCAGGTAACATCCTTCTCTTCCTTTTGAGTAAGACCTCCCTATTGCTATTCGAAAGGGGAAGAGAGTTTGCACTAATCCTATAGCCCAGTTTGTTTCCTATGATGCTCTCTTTCCCCTACATGTGTTGCTTTTACTATTGTCTTTTCTTCTTATCTCTGTCCCAAAAATGTCAATGAGGCCATATCTAAGGAAATGATAACACTTGAGAAGAACTGTGCTTGTAAATTTGGTTGATCTTCCTAAGGGGTTAGTTCCAGTTATAGATGGGTCTACACAATCAAGTACCGATTAGATGGTGTTGTTGAGAGATACAAGGCCACGATAGTGGCCAAAAGGAATAGGTCAAGCGTATGAGATTGACTATCAGGAGACATCTGAAATAGTGGCTAAATACAATTTGATAAGAGTTCTCTTATCATTGCAACTAATAAAGATTGGCCATTGTATCAGTTGGATGTGAAGAATGCTTTCTTCTATGGTGACTTAGAAGATGAAGTGTATATGCAAACTCCACTTGGTTTCAAGTTCCTAACCAGCTGAAGGGAAAGTGTCTTCACAAAAAGGCACTATATGGTCTCAAATAGTCCCCAAAGGCTTGGTTTAAGAGGTTCAGACATGCTATTCTGAAAAATGGGTATTCCTAGAGTCAAGTTGGCCACACCTTATCTACCCGGCGAGTTAATGGCACCATCGCGTCTATGTTGATAGCATTGTAGTGGCTGGAGATGGCTTCGCTGAAGACCTACTTGGCCCAACAGTTTGAGATTATAAATCTAGAACCCTTGAAGTATTTCTTGGGGATTAAAGTGTCAAGGTCTAAGAAGGGAGCAAATAGATGTCAAAGAAAATTGTGCTGGACTTGTTGAAAGAAACAAGGATGTCGGGTTGCAAACCAACAAGCTCTCTTATTGAGCAGAATGGCAAGTGAGAGGGAGACTTTGGTCCTTCTCTTATTGATGCAAGGAAATACTAGAGGCTAGCGGGAAAGCTTATTTATCTCTCTTTGACTCACCCAGACATCATCTATGCAGTTGGAGTAGTGAGCAAGGTTTATCCATGCCCCCAAGAGTAGGCACTTGGATGTTGTATACCACATTCTCTAGAAAAGTTGATGTCTAGCATAGGGAAGAGACTATTGTATGCTGGGCATAACCACTTGAGGATCGAAAGTTACACAGATGTCAATTGGGCTGGATCCATTTATGACAGACGGTCTACATTAGGTTATTGCATATCTGTGGGTGGCAATTTATATTTTGTTCACATTGAGTAAAAATCAACCTTTTGTGGGTACATCAAGTGCAGAGGCAGAATTTAGGGCAATGGGTAATGGAGTATGCGAACTCTTATGGTTGAGACGGCTCGTCCAGAAGTTGGGGTTTGACACAGAGACCTATGCGGCTCTATTGCGACAACAAGGCTGCTATAAGTATTGCTCATAATTATGTGCAACACAACAAACCAAAGCACATTGAAGTAGACTACCATTTCATCAAGTGAAGATAAACTTTGGTTACATTTGCACCTCTCTTGTATAGGCTGGTGATCAATTAGCAGTCCCTGTCGTTCATTCGACACTGCTACAAACAGAGCACACATTCGTCGACCGGAAAAAGTGATTTTTCAGTTTGTTATGGCACCAAATAGCTCATCTCACCAGTTCCATACCCTTTTGTACAAACTGGGAATGTATGACATTTATTCTCTAGTTTGAGGGAAAGTGTTAGAGCTTATGTAACAAGGGTACTTTGAGAGTTGATTTACTATCTTGTTGTCTTATTTTGTATTTCTCCTTTTTTAACCTTTTACCTCCTTAGGGAGGTCTATGTAATTCCTTATATCATGTTAGTAAGGCAATATAGGAGGGAGAGTGTTTGTTGTCTCCATAGTTGTCAAGGCGTCGCCTAGGCGTCCAGGCGGTTTGCCTGGGGCCTAGGCGACAGCCGCCTTGTTGCACTGCATGTTGCCTTCTGTTTCAGCACTTATTTATGCCAAATATCATTCAAGTAAATGTTTTTACTTAAGATATTATTCATAAATAAGCAAATACCCCATATTTGAATCCAATAAAAATAGTTTAAAAATCAAATTCCAAAAGGATAAAAAATCAACCCCCCAGTCCAAGAACAAAAACTGGATTTTGGTTATCAACTTTTAAATGCTAGGGTTTTTCTCAATTATGAAAATTTTATAAATTCTATCATGTTAAAACATTGCTAAAAACCAAAAGTCCGGTAAAAAAATATTTTGTTTTGATATTCATAAAATTATTTTCATTCAGGCGATTTTAACAGTATTCGCGCACTTAAAAATAAGTTTGACTGAAGCATTACTTTGTCATTGCAACTCAGATTTAAGTAATCTTAGACTTGTTAGAAAGCTGGTTTTATATTATAACTAATACAAAAATTCTCATGTAAAAATAAAATCATTTGACCAGTCAAACTTATTATAGAATTAGAGCATTTTTCTAAATGTTGATTTTTTATAACTTAATATGACTTAATGTTAATTTTTTATGATTTGATGTGGCTAAATGTTGATTTTTAATGACTTGATGTGGCTTAATCTTGATTTTTTATGATACAAGGTATATATAACTTACTAAATAATGTTAGAAAATTGAAAAAATAAAAAATAACACTTGTTCGCCTAGTTCGCCTTAAGGCGGGCGCCTTCTCGCCTAAGCGCTTAGACAACCCTCCACTGCCTTGGCTCGCCTTGGCGCCGTGACAACTATGGTTGTCTCACAGAATATTCCACCACCATTTCTCTTCTCCTTCTTCTTCAACCTACTCTTGCTCTCTTGTTCTCTTGCAACATTTAAATTCTAAATAAAGCCTCTAAGCGAAGCAGGGGTAAGGGGATGTACATTATGACCCTCCCCAAACCCTATAGTAGTGGGAGCCTCGCGCACTAGGTACGCCCTTTTATCAATTATTGTTTGACAGAGGAAGGGGAACCTTAAGGAATCTCCATTTATTGCACCCTAGGCTTTGTGGTAGAGTGGTAGAGCTTCAAATTCTCCCCTACCAGTTCCAAAGCCCTCCAACGTAGTTGTGGTTGCCCCTAACCCCCAACTTCTATGGTTCTACCATAGGGGAGGTGGGACAAGAGAAATTCACAGATGTTAAAGTCTGATCCAGATGGAGGAAAGGAGAACCTGAATATCAGTTCTCTACTGTAAAAGGCCTACAACCTCTGGTAAAATGGTATCCTTCCAAAATAGCACATTGAATATCTTCAAATAACGAGTCTAATGACTTTCATGAAGTAATTCCAAGTGAAAAGTTCCTTACCGGAGAAGTTGATTTCAGGAGTTCTTCACGAGTGAAGAAGTTGGGGCTCATCTCCTTAGTACGTGAGGACCATCAACCATGCCTTAAATTCTTTATTCGGACAGACAACCGCCTTAGCCTTCAGGTGGAAGGCAATGTTGTTCATGAGGGCTAGATGATGGTTGGTCATAAGGTTAGAAAGCTAGAGTTGAGTCAGAAGTAAGTTGTATTTTTGGAGCAGAGAAAGATTTTTTTTTCATGTGGCTGCATATGCCTTCAAGTAGGTCAATGACTCAATGGGGAGGGGAGTGATGTTGGGTTTATGTAAGTAGGGTGGATTTTCATGGGCTTTCTTCTTCGAGATATGCCGTTATGGATGTTGTATTGGTCTCTCTCTCTCTCTCTCTCTCTCTCTTTCTCTCCCTTTTTTTCCTCTCCTTTTTCTTCTGTTTAAAGGGCCCTGCTCTGCAGCTTCCTCTTCCCTCTCTTTCAAACTCTCAATACAATATCTGTCGACTATCAAGAGGGGTGAATAAATAAGGAGGAAATACATTGAGAACTACAAGGAGAGAGAGGAGAATGAAGAATCAATCTCTTGTATCTCAGCATTGAGGAATGAACCCTATTAATATATGACAACAGGCCAACCAAGATAGCTAAAATGAGAGAGATGAAGAGCAGAGATTTTGAACACGTAAGATGTATCAAAGATGAGTATAGTAGAGTGCTACTAAAAGATGCAGAACATTATGAAGAGATGAGGTTATTATTTCTGCAAGCTTTTAAATGGAGACAGCTCGAGTGGGAGAACTCAGAAGCATGCATTAATCACCAAGACACCACACAACATAGATATATGTAAGATCAGAGCGGCTGAGGTAAAAGAAGCCTTGGGAAAGATGAAAGCAGGTAAGACTCCAAGCCTCGACGTGAGGTATGGAAATGTTTAGGATACCGTGCGGTAGCTTGGTTAACCAACCTTTTCAACAAGATTATGAGTACAAGGAAAATTCCAAACGAGTGGAGGAGCATTGTAGTACCGATATACAAAAATAAAGGAGATATTCAATATTGCAATAAATACAGAGTTATAAAACTAATGAACCACAAAGCTTTGGGAGAAGGCTATTGAAGCCCACTTGAGAAGAGAATTTAATATCTCAGATAATAAATTTGGTTTTATCCTAGGAAGATCTACAACAGAAGCTATTACCTTCTCAGAAGATTCGTGGGAACCTTAGGGGCAACTATAAAGGACCTCCATATAGTCTTTATTGACTTAAAAAAGGCCTACGACAGAGTTGCTAGAGAATTAATTTGGCATGTCCTAAAGAAGAGGGGTGTTAAGTAAATATGTGGATATAATTAAGATATGTATGCTGACGTGGTGACTAGTGTGAGGACCAAGGGTGGGCAAGAAAGAGAATTCCCTATCACTATGGGGCTTCATCAAGGGTCAGCCTAAGCCCATATGTGTTTGCACTAGTGATGGATGAGTTGACCAAGAACATTCAAGGTGGGATTCCGTCGCTGATGATATTGTTCTATTGGATGAGACAAACACAGGGCTCAAAGCTAAACTGAAGCGATGGAGATCTACCTTGCAATTAAGAGGATTTAAGATAAGTAGAACAAAGATGGAATATGTGATGTGTAACTTTAGTCATACTACGATGGATAACAATGTGATGACTATTGAGGAGATAAAAGTGACTTTCTTAGATATTTGGGATCAATCATTAATAAAGAATGTGATATTGATGACGATGTGTCACCTAGAATTAAAGTAGGGTGAACGAAGTAGAGAGGTGCATCAAGAGTCTTATGCAACCGAAGTGTCCCTAAAGCTCAAAGGAAAATTCTATAGGACAGTCATTTGCCCAACTATGATGTACGGAGCAAAATGTTGCGTATTAAGAAGCGACATGTAGACAAACTAAGTGTCGCACAGATGAGGATGTTAAGATGGATGTGTGGAAAAACAAGAAAGGATAAAGTAAGAATGAACATATTAGAGCGGATTTGGGAGTTGCCACAATCTATGATAAGCTTTGAGAAAGTTGTTTGAGGTGGTATGGTCATGTCCAAAGGAGGCTTGCAGATACTCCTGTAAGGAGAAATGATCTAATCCAGATAGAGGATCTAAAAGAGCTAGGGGTAGACAAAAAATGATCATAGGGGAGGTTGTGAGGAAAGATATGCTCGCTTTAGGCCTTGTTTCAGTATGGCCTTGAATAGAGCGGATTGGAGGGCTAGGTCCATGAGGTCGACCCCATCTAGGTGTGTTCAACTTCATTACTGTTTTTGTCTTTGCTTCCCCTAACTTTTTCCTTTTCTCTTCTTTGTCCTTGCTAGGATCAATGTAGCCGACCCCCATTAAGTTGGGATAAGGCTTGTTGTTGTTGTTGTTGTTTTTGAACAGCCCACCCAAGAGTTCTAATTGTTCTATTTGAAGAGGCATAGTCATTTACCCAAAAGATGCATACTCACTAAGAGACATGCACATGACTCTTTGACTGTGTCCCTCTGAAGAAAGCAATGGTAATGTGTCTCCCAGAAATTTTAATTTTGCTCAAAGGTTTATAATCCTTCCATATGGATTTAACCTAAATATCTGTCATAACATAAAATGCACACCTATACATGTGATCCCCCGCTCATGCACATGCTACAATGGGCCCAATCCAATCTAGTCCAACCTTGGCTAAGATGTTTCTCAAACATATAACAAAAATATAAACCACTAAAACATACCATGAACTGTAGCTAACTAATCCTTCTGCGACTACCACAATATATGGAAAATTTTAAAGAAAATAATCCAAACAAATCAAATATAGTAATCTGACTTAGACTTGGCACAAAAACTTGGAACATAATCCCAAACATAAGTCAAAATTCTAGCAAGCTGCAAGAAATGGAAGAACTTGATATATCCTGGTTTTCATGTCTCCTGGGCTGAAGTCAAAACTTGCAATACACATTACAATTTCTACAGAGATACAGACAAATAACGTCAGCAATACTGGGGCTTGTTTTGAAAAAGAGGAGGCTAGCACTATTATGTATGTTTTATCAAGAGGTGGGTTAAGAAACTTACATATTCTTATGAAACTTGCCCATGTTGAGTAAATGACATATGATACACCAGGCAAAAGAAACATTGGCGAAACCCAGAAAGCCCTCATTTTCCAGTTTAGATCTGGTGATCTTGTTTTTGTGATGGCAAAAACCACAGCAAGTATCTGAAAAATGAAACAGCCATAGGACGTATGCTTCAAAAGACAGAAATTTATGCCAAACAATAATTTGTTCACAAAGACCATGACAGCTCAGGCACTTTTTTATATCATTCTTCCAATATCCGGTTAAGAATCACAAATCAAAGCAAGAATCAACAGATTGAAAATTGAACCTACAATTTTAATATTTCTTTGTTTGTTGAAGTAAACATGAAATAAGAGCAGCATCCTACATCTATGTAAAAATAATTTCCTAGAATCAACAATCAAATAATGTTAAGGATAGAAAACTTCACTGTGTCACTATTTGTGAATCCTTGGGTATAGACGTACTGGATTTTTCCCCTTTATTTTTGTATTCTAAGATAGCAGGTGTTTACAATAATGTTACTAATTGTCTATAACCATTATAAAAGGGAGCTGGCCATTTCTACTTTCTAATTTACATCATATCACATATTATATACAAAAACCAATGATGCGGTCCACCCCATTTTCTTTTCTACTCTAATGCTTCATCTATTTCTCATATTTTCCTCAATACCGTTCTTCTTAAATATATTACCACATCTACCCTTTGATATTCATTCCATTTCCAATGTATTCAAATGCCATTCTCTTGTTTCTTTTTTCTCCCTAAAATACCATTCTGCACTTGAATTGGAATACAACCAATGTCTCAGTTGTTCAAGACAGTGCGTCCCACCGCTTTATATCATGGGGCTTACAATAAATGGTTGAGATGCTGCTTGTATCTTATGAGCATATAGGTTATCATTTCCATTATCTTATCATCTTAGGGGGTACCATATGAATAAGCTGAAAAAAATTACAAAACCACCACTTGATTCTAGATGATGAAATGACATTTCGATAATGTTATGAAACTTTATACACACTTTTTAACAACTTTTGGTACTTGTTTCCGGCTGAAATTTGATTACAGAGCTTGATTTCAAGGCACTTGGACCTATCCATGCCATAGTTGTCAAGGCTCGCCTAGGCATCTAGACGGTTTGCCTGGGGCCCAGAAGACTATCGCCTTATTGCACTATATACATACAGCATTTAAGATATTATTCATAAATAAGCAAATACTCTCTATTTGAATCCAATAAAAATAGTTTAAAAATCAAATTCCAAAAGGATAAAAAGTCAACCCCCCGGGGTCTAAGAACAAAAATTGGATTTTTGGTTGTAGGGTGATTTTCAACTTTCAAATGCTAGGGTTTTTTCTCAATTCTGAAAATTTTCTAAAATTTAATCATGGTAAAAAATTGCTAAAAACCAAAAGTCTAGTAAAATAATCTTTTGCTTTAATGTCCATAAAATTATTTCCATTCAGGCGATTTAACATCATTCACGCACTTTAAAAGTAAATTTGAACGAAACATAGCTTTGTCATAACAACTCAAATTTAAGTATTTTTAGACTTGTTGGAAAGCTAGTTTTCTATTATACCTAATACAAAAGTCCAGATGATAACCCCTATCTTAAACCCTTGTACAAGCGCCTGTTTAACTGCAAAAAATCACTCAATTCTAACAAATATAGATTGGGGGGGGGGTCCTGATAAACATATCAAGAAAACAGTGCAGAATCTATGATTCTACTAAATTAGACTTATAAACTAGGGGTATACTGAAAACCAGATCAACCTGAGGGGTATACTAGCAGTAATAACAAGTTATAATAGTCCAGATTATAACCCCCTATCTTAAACACTAATATTCTAACTTTGGAACCGTTATATTTGCTGCATTCCACAATCTGCAATAGAAACGCAACACGAGTCAATCCAATTCCCAATGCTTAGCCCTCAAAGTTAAACCACAATATTCTTTTAATATCCACTCCCACCCCACCCCCAATTATAACCCTATCCCTCATGAAAACCTCCTAATTTCCCTGTATTCATTTATTCATCATATCTGTTCGACCAGATATAAAACCAGCCAAATTTTGATACAAGTCACCATCTAAAGTCCCTTATACCACCCAACAAATTACACAAATTGTTTGAGTTCAAGATGGTTCTCTATGGGGTACCCAAAATTAGTGTTGTCAAAGCATCTCATACCTAACAACTAGTAATCCTCTTGTTTTGGGCTTTTCGCAGGTACAAGTTGATAGAGAACCCTTAGGGGAGAGAGGGGAAATCAGAGTAGAGAGGGGCAAAAGGAGGATCATACTAACACGTTCATTCAATAATCAAATTGCTCTCTAAATCTTCAGTCGATTACAACCAATATATAGGAAAATAGGAACATGAAATTAGAAACTTAACTGGAATGGAAACTAGCCTAAACTAGGAAACAACTATAAAAGGAAACCAAAGCAAGGAAATAAATCCTACTCCTACGTTCAAGTTTGGAAACTAAAAGCATGAAATAAAATACTGGGTAAACTACTAATTTTATTTCCAACCCTTGTTGGACCAAAACCCTAAGCTGGACCGGTTCTTCTTGGCTCTTGGCTTCCAAAGCCGGTCATGCTGGTCCAACCAAGAAAGGGCAGCCATATCTGCATCA
>NC_056562.1:37513206-37566931 GCF_013358625.1 Macadamia integrifolia
AAAAGGAAAACCAATATAAATGGAATACTCATATAAATCAAAATTTAAAGAAGTTAGATTAATGTATCACAATGGCTATCAATAATGCTAAACTCAAAGGATTAGAAGAAACATTTTATTCCTACCAAGAGTCTCAGAGCTGCATATTAAAATTATAATTAATCCGTAACGAACTTAAATGAATGAACTGAAGAAGCCATTCTTTATATTTTTCACCCAAAACTCTTTCCTTTCTTTGTTTGCCCACTGTTTCTTTTCTATAGTAACCAAATTTTGTAATGATAATGATCATATGTGACAATAAGACAAAACACTACTTTCAACATACCTGATGTGAAGTTAACTCGAACTGAAAATTGTTGAACTCATGCCAATACCTAAGATACATCAAAGCAACAATCCGGACAATTAAAGAATAAGAATTTCATGGGAAAAAAAATAAAATCATATATAGCATTCCACCCAATAAAGAGAAATTACAAAATTCAAATTTGTGAAAAATGTTATCTGAACCATTCCCTACATGACTTGGAAAAGTCCTCAAATTTACCGTTCCTCTAATACTGTAAAGCGCTTGGATTTCAATTCTAGATCTTTCAGATCGGCATTTACTTCTGCACATTGTTTCTCGGTTTCTTCAATTGCTGCTTCAAGTCTTCTCTCTTCTTCTTCAACCTTAAACAGCATCAGCAGTTAACCAAACAATATTTTTAACATTCAAGTGTCAAAATAGATCTAGCTCATTCTCAATTCATACTACTTGCTAAACATGATATAAGCATAACTATCAGAGAACATGGTAACTCAGATCCTCTGATTTCCCACAAACTGATAGAGAACCCTAGGGAAGGGAAGGGAAATCAGAGTAGAGAGGGGGAAAAGGAGGATCACACTAACACGTTCATTCAACAATCAAATTGCTCTCTCAATCTTCAGTCGATTACAACCAATATATAGAAAAATAGGAACATGAAATTAGAAACTTAACTGGAATGGAAACTAGCCTAAACTAGGAAACAACTATAAAAGGAAACCAAAGCAAGGAAATAAATCCTACTCCTACGTTCAAGTTTGGAAACTAAAAGCATGAAATAAAATACTGGGTAAACTACTAATTTTATTTCCAACCCTTGTTGGACCAAAACCCTAAGCTGGACCGGTTCTTCTTGGCTCTTGGCTTCCAAAGCCGGTCATGCTGGTCCAACCAAGAAAGGGCAGCCATATCTGCATCACAAACCCTAGTAAATATTAGGATGCAAGTATAGATTTATGATGTAGTTTCCCAATATTAATATTATTTTGCACAGTTTGTGTCTTAGACTCATGCAAAATTCCCTGATAGAGTCGGTGCAGATAGCGATATTCCAATCTCATAGGTTTGGCATATTTCAGAAAATTGTAATCCAATACAGCATTCCTCACATAAGGATTGTTTTATTTTTACTAAAACCATATTCCTGGGTTGAATCCTTTCTTATACAAATCAAAATGATTGGTCCAAAAGATTCTGAAGATTATTTTAAAAACTACCATATACTGTCCAAACAAGGATATTTGATTCCATAAGCAGTACCTCATCAATCGTCCACAAAAATTAAAAGGAGGGGGGGTCCTGGCAAACAGATTATGTATGAGCATGGGTAGTCAAATAAGAACCTTCAACTTCTCCCGAAGAAAATCGGCCTCGCTAAGAACATCACGGGCCTCTCCCTCCATGCGTTGAAGGCAGGCTTCATACGCTTTGATATCCCTGTTGACATCTTCCACCTCTTTGTCAAGTTTATCAGACAGCACTCGCATACACTCCAGGCATAAAGGTTGCTCAACCTATGAGAGAGATGTAAATTTTAGTGTTGCTCAAAATTATTGAGGAGAAAATCTAACTTCCAAGGTCAAAAGTTCAACAAAGAAAGCCGACAGAAGTGTATGCACACTATTTTAAAATATACCTGTGTTTGGGTGGTGGCAATTTCAAATGCACGCTTCAAGACAGTTATGCTCGAGTGAAACCCAGAATTGTTGGGCTGCAAGGGGCTGTTGGAGACTCCATAATGTGATGGTAAATGGGTTCCAATTCCATCAGATGTGGATTCAGACTTGTACATGGAAGCAGCAGCAGGAGGCAACACCACGAATGATTCTTCCATTGCCCTCCCAGCATCAGGCTGTGAAGTTGCACTGCGAGGACGAGGAGGTATCCCTTGCGCCTGGCTTCTTTGCTTTGGTAACACAACAAATGAGTTGTCCATTGGGGTTGAACCTAACACACTCCCCATCCCATGGACTGAGGAGCCCTGCATCCCTGCAAGTATGTGTCCCAAGTGCAATGAATTAAAAATATATATATGAAAGACTTTGTCCAGAGTCATAATGTCCAAGGCCATTTTAAAGTTAAAGACTGGCAGGTTTGTATAGAGTTGGGCATTGCAGGGTATAATTCAAGAAGGTACGAAAACAGGATTTGGAGGAAGGATTCAGGTCCCTGGTCCGAGAAAAAGAAAAAAATTGTTATATGTTTCTGATTGGCAGAATATGAGGATTAAAGTTTATAATTGTAAGAGTAGTTTAAACACACATTGAAGCATTTCTTTCCTCTATTAAAAAAAAATTCAGAAACAAATGAATCTGCAAGCCAGATCATACAGTCCCAGTGAAAATTTCAAAAGAAAAGGGCCTTTAAACCAGTTGAATAAACCAATTAAATTACAAACGGAGAATTCGATTCAAGAAACCCCCCCCCCACCCCCAACAAAGAAATTCAAGGGTCGCCTGGTACTATGGGATACTAAACTTTTATACAAATTAACCGTTTTAAAAATTCAAACAACTTGACGAAGAGGTCAGACAATCAAAGAAAACTAATAACGACTAAAATTCCCGTATCAATTCCATAGGCCAAGTGATCAACAAAAAAGTGTCCGAAACAAATTTGAACTCAAAAATTTAAAGAAGAGAAAATTTAATTAATCCATTGCGAGAAGCACAGGAGGATTGTAACCAAGAAGAAGTAAAACAAAAGAGAAAAGAAAGGAGAAAGCCCAACCAGAACGAGATGAGTCGTTGAAGAACTTGTCTGCATATGAATCGACGCCTACGACGCAGAGGGGGTGACGACAGTTCTGACAAATCCATCTAGGGAGATTCGGATCGACAGGGAAGCCCCTGCCTTTATCAGATGGATCGTCCTTCATCTGCTTCTTCACTTTCAGACGTTTCTGGTTTCTGTAGACTCGATTTGCTCGTGACTTGCGAAAGAGGCGAAACTCAGCGACAAGGAGAGAGAATATAGAAGGAAAGGTAGAAGTAATTTCATCATCTCAGCTACACAATTTTAATAGGAAAAATTACATAATTATCCATTTTTGAGTTTTCATTTACAAAACTATCCATACAATGTTTGAGTTAACAAAAATATACAACTATCATGTTTGGGTTTACAAAACTATCCATTACAGTATTCGTCTTACATTTCATTCCAGTTTTACCTTTACTTCCTTCCACCCAAACTTCCCTGAGATGACTATATCTACGGCTCTTCCCACCCCTGTTTGCAAGTAATGGCATGACACCATTCCAATCGTTGCAAACCATTTCTCAACTCGATCAATTTATTTTTGCAGCAGCTACAATTGAAAGCACCAATGGCCAAATTGGTTGCGGTGAGAACGGAGGCCTGGACGGGCATTGACTATTTAGCTAGCCACCCACAGAAACCACCTCCAGATCTGAAGTGATTTGAAGAAGAGGAGGGCGTACAACAAGGTAACTCGCCTCACCCCCTCCCACCCCCTGCTTTCTACAGTCCTGTGGCTCCCGCCCCACCCCTCTCTCTATTGTTAAGTCCCATTTTGTTAGGACTTCAAATCTTGCAACTGGATTAGTCCCATTTTGTTTAGGACTTAAAATTCTACAACTAGATTAGTTCATTTCTTTACCACATGTCCAATTTCAGGCTTCAGATTTTGAAGGGCTATTGATGAACAACATATCCTGCAATTGCAAGTCAATTGACATGGTGTGGCTGAAGAGATGGTTTGATAAGTGATTGGCAAAAAGAGGGGATGGAGATTTTTGAGTAGAGCAATTTCCACCCAAAGAAGAAGAGAAGAAGCAGAAGACGACAACGCAACTTGCCATCCCACCTCTTTTCCTTCCTCCCTATCCAATTCTACAAACCCGAACCACACTTCTTTTTCTTCTTTGCAGATCACCGAACTCACCCACTCTCCACTGCCTTTGACTTCCCGCTACCGGTGATCGGTGGAAATCTCTTCCTCTAGGTAGTCATCATCGAATTTGCTAAATCCGATGTTGTTCTTGGACATGAGTAAAAATCGTCAGGCTGCACATTGAGATCTAATTACGTTCTTATATGCAGCCGAGAGTAGGCCCCTCGTCTTCAATAGAAGAAGAGCTTGCCTTTGTTGGTTGACAACGAAGACCAAGAATGGTAAAGAGGAGGTTTCACTGCTCAACTGTATAGGAGAAGGTAAGGGATGGGGTAGACAAGTTGATCAAAGTAGGTAAAATTCAAGGGTAAAATTGTCTAGAAAGTTTCACGTTGAGAGAGGAACGCTGTACTGGGTAGTTCTGTAAACCCAAACATTAAGTGGGTAGTTTTGTAATGATAAACCCAATAGCGTGTAATCTTGTAATTTTCCCATTTTAATATAAGGGAAAAAGAAGCGTAGCTCCTATGCCCATACACAACGCCGGATGGCCCCACAAAGTTTCTGTCTACTCAGTGTAGAGACCACTCTGCCTTTTATTTTCCCTTATGACCTCAGATCGATTCGAATTAAACCCAGTTGAGTTATTCTTAAATAAGGATTAGGCCGATTTGAGTTATAATGAAACAAGAATTAAGCCTATTTGAGTTATACTTAAACCAGGATCCTTCACAACATCAACGATTGTGTATTGGTTTTCGAGATTTCCATGAAAAAACCTTAATTATAGCATATGAGGTTAGGGTGTTAATCAGTTCGATTCGGTTCGGTGCAAGATTTAATAGGTAAAATAAAAACTGAATAATTTAATTAATGGTTTTATATATCAAAATCAAAGTCATTCATAAACGATTTTGGTTTAAATGATTTAATTTTATGTTTTCTAATTTTTTATCCAAATAAATTTTTTACCTTTAATTTTTTTTTGGGTGAAATGGATGTAAATTATAACATTGAATCGAATAATTATTGTTATATGTTTTTTTTAATAGTTGTTCAACATGAATTTTTTTATTATTGAAATGTATGTAAACTTAATATTGAATGACTTGAACTTATTACGTATATGTTAATTGGTTTAATGGTTTACCAAGAGTTTAAACTTTAAAATCAAGATCGAATCATGATTTTAATTTTAATACCAAAACTGTACAGTTTAATAAACAGTTTCCCAGTTTTGGTTTCAATTTCAAACAAGGATTTAGGGGACGACATCAATATTAGTATCGGTCTCTGTCGATATTGATTTGGATTGGATGGGATCAGTGAGTATTGGTCTATTTTACTCCTGAAATGATCTGAATAACCGATCCAGATTGGTATTGGATGGGGGATCCTCAGCCGATACCAATCCGATACGACCAGTCCCGAGTAGAAAGTGGACGCCGAGGAGAGAAAATTGGAGAATGTCACTGAAAGAAGCAAGACGATTTTCTGATATGTCTGTTCTTTTGAATATGATCTATTAGAGGTATGGCAGAGAAAGGCTCCAACCATGGTTATGGTAATGTTTCCAATGTCATTCTTTAAGCTACCCAGCATTTGTCCGAGATGATAGCATTTATGGATCGAGAGATCAAGGAGATGAAAGGAGATACTACTCAATCGGAGCTGAACAATCTACTATGAAAGATGCTCTTTAGCCACAGCTATATAAAGGTTGTTAGATCAAACACCAAGAAACACGAATAATAAAGAAACAATAGATTCGTACGACACAGAGATTTAACGAGGTTCACACACTAGGGTGGTGTGTTACGTCCTCGGGCGAAGAAGAAGATGATTCACTATGCAAAAGAGAGAGATTACACCCTAGCAGCGGCGAGGAAAAACTCGCCCTGAAACCCTAGCTGCGTGAAAACCCTAGAATACAATAACTTTCTCAACAAGCAACAGTACATTATATATACTTCAAAATCGTGGGTCGACCCATCGGCCCAACCCCTCTGCTTCCATCACAGATCTCAGAAAAATTCCGATTCGGGTCGCCATCAAAATATGTCGGATCGGGTCAATCTTCAAAACGGGTCAAGAATTCGAAACAAACTTAACAAAGGCCCTCCATCGATTCTAATGTTTATACAATTTATGAATCAAAATTTTCTGATTTCTAACCCAAACAAAGTTTTTGTTTCAGCTGAAATAGTTTTGGATGAGAAGCGTGAGGTTAAGAAGCCTTAACCCCAACCTACTGGCGGGATATATATCCAACACAATTCACATCTATCTCTAACTTCTTTTATTTCCCCTATTTTGATTGTGAGTTTGTGTGATTGATTAATCACTTTGGAAGATCACTTAAATGACCAAACATTAGTAGCAGCTTAAAGATAAAAAAATCAGGTTGTTGTCCAGATCAAAACCTATATTTTTTTAGGAATTTGATATGCTCTTTCTCCCTAGTCTGAAGCTTGATGTAGCCACCCTTTTAGGGTTTTGTTGGAGGACCTAGGAGAGAGACTCAATCAGCTTTTGGGCCCATCCTTGCTCTGGTTAGTGAGATATCGAAAATCTCAGATCTGACCTAATATTCCCCTAATTTTGGTTAATGATAATCATATGATTAAAAATACAAGAAAAAAATGCCAATATATCTTTGATAAATGATTGAGTTTTATTGTGAAAATTGATATTAGGCAAATCCAACAGTTGGATGTGCCCTTCTATGTGATATTAGGTGGTCAATTCATAAGAGCTTCTAAGGGTGGATTGATCACAATGAATTCTACCAAAAAACATAAGAGTAGTTATTCACTTAACGAAGGTGATATTTCCAAAAGTCACAAAACAAATTTGAGGTTTTGTTTTTTAAACCTAGATTGTCTTTTTTCACTTAGAGTTGGGAGACTGCAGAATAATGTCTAAAGTACTAATACATATGCACATATATACATGAGCTGAATGCGAATACAAAAGCAGTATTTGATTGAATTACATTTTGAAATTTGACACGTAGCTAACCTAGACCTCATGTATCCTCTATCCAAGTTTACAATGGATATGCATAATCTATCTATGCAGCAAAATAAATGTATCGCGACATTGAAAAAATTTACAAATCTTTGTGACAACAATAATTGGCCAAAGAAAAAGAGAAAAAAAAAAAAAGAAACACCTATTTCAACTTCCAAATTTTTGCAACCTCAACAGCTACATCGAAAGAAGAAAGGAAAAGGGATGAAAGAGAAGATACATAGATAGATCACGGAGGCTGTGCACACAAAAGTGGTGCCGGAGAAGTCCGGCACACCGGACATGAAGCATTCATCCTAAGCCATTCATCGATGCAGTCAGCATGGAAAAAGTGTTGACACTGTGGTATTGTTCTGATTGTCTCCCTCGGTTGATACTCCGATAAGCAGATTGTGCATGTATTTTCATCAGGCTTTGGCTGCCGGCGACTCTCACCAATCACAGCTTTTGGATAGGATTCTATGGTTGGGTTGTCAAGGCCTGTTGCAGCCACGGTGGGCTGTGGATTTATTGTTGAGGTGGCACCGCCACCCTCCACACCACTTGAATTGTGACTTCTGTATCTTTTGAACCTCCCACTCATGTAGCATACGATCCCGATCCCACATAAGAGTGTAGGCAAACCAATGCCTATGGTCACTGCATAGCTGACACTTCTTGATAGTCCTCCTGTATTTCCATGAGTTAGGTCAATCATTTTCAGTTTTCTTTTATTCCTTAAAAGGCTGAGATAAGAGCATTTTTCTAGTTACATAATCAATACATAGTAAGGTGTCTATTTTTAGTGCATAGTGGATTGGATTAGATTGAAATTTTGTGAACAAGCAAAGGCCTAAGGTCCTGGTCTATATATCAAATTTTATTAGAGGACAAGTGTTTTTAAGTCTAAGAGCGCCCCTAAGCCCAGACACGGGGGCGCGCCCCAAGAGGGATACTATGGTTGTTGCACACCCCAATGTTTGTGGTGTTGGGGTCACTCTTAGATAGAAAACTTTGTCCCTTAATTAAAATAGAGTTGGACATATGACAATAGATCATCATTTAAGATCTAATAATTTGAAAAAGTGCATTGAACAAGCATAGGAAAATTCCCCGAATGTGTGAATTAGGACTCTATAATCAAATTTGACAAAATAGACCCTTTCCACTTGGTAGAATTAGGGTCTGAACATATAGTCTATCCTAACCATTTAGTAAGTATCTTAAATCAAATTTTCCATTTGACCCTTCCATGCGATGGAATTAGGGGTCATCCACAAACATCCTTATATGGTCAGGTATTAAATGGAAAAGGAAAATAGTGTACAACACCAAGTGTCCTCAAAGAGTCAACAGTGTCACACATTCTCCCCAGTAATAATCCATATAAGCCTAAGTGGATGATATCATTTTTTACATTGCCATTAATAGCAAATTCCTTCACACACAATGCTAAAATGAAAACCCTCTCCCCCCCCTCCCCAACATTTTTTTTTGGGCTACTCTATTCTATTAAGTGCCGATGAGCAAAGGCCAACCCTACTGGGTGCTAGTAGGGCCAATGGCCACCTACTCCTACCCACACGCACATGCATACGGCGTAGTTCGATCCCACGATCTCCTCCCCTGGGCATCAACTCTTCAAACCGAAGCTACCACCACTAGGCTAAGCTAATGGTCGTTAGAAAGAATACTACTTGGCGCATGGCCACAATGTCAGCACCTAGAGCAATGTGAGTGTGTACACAGACATCCAACCAAAGGGGTAGGTGGCCTAGGGGCGTCTTTTCATGGTATCTTGTGTTCAGTAATAACCCATATGAGCCTAAGTCGATGATACCATTTTTTACATTGCCATTAATAGCAAATTCTTTCCCGCACAGTGCTAAAATGAAAACCCTCTCCCCCCACCCCCCACATTTTTTTTGGGCTACTCTATCCTATTAAGTGCTGATGAGCAAAGGCCAACCCTACTGGGTGCTAGTAGGGCCAATGGCCACCTGCTCCTACCCACTCGCACATGCATACGATATAGTTCGATCCCACAATCTCCTCCCCTGGGCATCAACTCTTCATGCCAAAGCTACCACCACTAGGCTAAGCTAATGGTCATTAAAAATAATACTACTTGGTTGCATGACCATAATGTTAGCACCTAGAGCAATGTGAGTGTGTGCATAGACATCCAACCAAAGGGGTAAGTGGCCTAGGGGCGTCTTTTCATGGTATCTTGTGTCAGGATGTAGAGGGCACAATTGGCTAGTGTTCTTTAAAAAAGAAAAAAAGACACCCCTCCATGGGAAATGACTTATATGGAGAGAGGAGATAAAATGACTATGTGCAATCCCCCTTAAAACACTCTCCCTTCAAAAATAAAAATAAAAATAACAAAAAGGAAAAGAAAAAAAAAAAAAAAGATTAGAGAATGGAATCAGAAAGAAGGGTATTGACTCACCATGTCCAGACACACCATAACATTCAACTTCAAGGCTAGAGCTGCTCTTGATACCGCACCTTCCTCCCTTCTCCTCACAATCTCCACATCGAGGCACATCCCATGTAAGTACCAAGTCTTCGCTCAAGTCACTAAACGACATGACACTGTTCTCATAGTAACCAGACCAAGGAATTGGAACCTTCACCGTCTCAATCACTTGGCATCCCCTGCTCGACACCATCATATCCACAGACGCCCCAGAAGCCGTAGCCCAAATTTCCACTGTCGAATTACTAAGACAGCCAATAGAATTATACGGTATAGGAATCATCTCCTGAGCCGTCGAGCACCTCAGCATCGTATAGTTCTCGTATAACGCTGTCTTGAACGGTGAACCCCGGAGATCAAACCTCCGTAACCGTTCCGGGAGACACTTATCCGGGTCGTTGATCCGGATCTCTTGATTGAAATAATCGATGCTTTTTAACCAAAACCTTCCTGAATAAGAGATCTCCAAAATCGTCCTACTCTGGTTATTGCAGGTGAGGTCGAATCCCGGATACCCGCAAATCTCCGGCTGCAAACCGTATAGTTCGAAAGGGAACCGGATCGCCGGTTCAGTTCCTCCGCAGGTAGCAACCGGGCAGATTTCATCACCGGTGACTGTTACGCTGTGACAGAAGAGGAGGAGGAAGAGGAAGGAGATCAGGAACTGTGAAGAACCCATTTTGATTGTGTGTTTGGTAACGAGTAAGCGTTACATTAAAGCTTACTGCTTGAATAATATATTTTAAAGATTAGGCCACTAAAGTTTAAAATTATGATAACGACTTATGAGTAATTAATGACCCTTGAGTAATTACGACTTATGTAATTCTTGGAAGCACCAATACACCTGGCGGACAAATGAGAAAGGAAGTGGTTAAACAGAGACTTGACGTGACATTTTTCTTGACTTTTCGTCGATTCCAGAATTCTACATAGCCATCGAATCATTTTGGATTGTTTGAAAAGTCAATGAATCAAAGAGCTGTAAGGTCATGTAAAATAATGATATGGGTCCCACTTAAATCCACTTGCCCATTTTTTAATATAGGTGTTTTGATAGAGTGCTTTTACCATCAAAAGGGTTAAGAGTGTGGGGGGAATCTCTTATCCTATATTAACTCTTTTTTTTTTCCTGATATCTTATCCAATATTAACTACTATTATCTTCTTCTTTTTTTTTTTGGAAATATTAACTACTATTATCAGTTTTATTCGATAAAAGGGTTTATATGATCAGATAAGAAAGAGAGTTTCAGTGTTGAACTTATGAATTTAGTTCACGGTGTTGATGATGGGTTATTAACATATCTAATTTTTTAGCATATTGTGAATATAGATAGTATTTCAATCCAACATAGAAGTAGAAGTCTTTTTGTTTTGTCTGAGGTTATGGATTGAATGAATAAATATATGAAATCAAGCACAAGCATAAAAAAAGAGAAAGAAGAAATAATTTAAAAACAGAAAAAACTTGGATTATATCATTAGTGGTCTACACTCACGTGTGTTAGATATATCGGTCATATTAAGGTACGGATATTGTGATTTGGTGGTCAAGTGGTTGAAATAGTCTCTCAACATTCTCAAGATAAGGTTGTGTAGTTTTCGTTTCATTGAACTTCACACATGTGGGAGCTTCGTGCACCATGTAAGCTTTCATTTTTTTATTTATTTATAAAAATATCAATATTGATTCATATCAAACTATTTTTCACAAAAAGTATATTAATATTTATTGATTTATATCGATCATGCACTGATGCAAATTGGTATCATCCATGTCGATATCAATAGGAGTCAATTAATGCTGCCGATCCAATACTATTTCGTGATTCCTAAAGTTATAGTAGATTCATATGGTTGGGATGTGGGAGGGAATGGGAAAACATCTCCATGGCATCGGAGATCTTCTCCATGTTATCCCTAATAACAAATAGAAAAAAGGAAGATTGTCAAATTATGTGTGCCTGCATTGATACATAGAAGGGCGAAATGATTGCTCTACCCTCTTAAAAATAAAAATGTCACCCCTATTGTATGCCCTTATACTAAGGGTGTTAATCAGTTCGGTTTTGGTTAAATAATGCAGATCGGTTCGGTTCACATTTATTTGACTAAAATCATAATCGCACCATTTACTAAACTGTTTCACTTTTTGAAACCGTGACAGTTTAGTGAACGGTTTCTATTTTCACGGTTTTTAATTGGTGTCAATTTCACAGTTTTAAATGGTTTCGGTTTCGATTTATTCCATACGGTTTATAAAACGGCTCACAATCGGTTTGTTATAACTTGCAACCATCTCTAAACTGAATATCATAAGCTTATCAAAAATAATTGGCAACTACAAATAAGAGATTCTATATTGACGATGATATGTCTTAATTTGATAATCTAGTGCTATTTCTTTACATGACCATTCTCAAACATATAGAATTAATATCATACAACATCCAAATCTAGCATTCTACATCATAAAATATTAAAATGACAGGTGGTTCAGTCAAAATACTCCATCTGTGATAATATAATAATATAGTAACATATATGGATTACAACTTTATGATCTAAAGCCTAAACTTGAACTAAATTGTAATAAATCATATCAAAGCAAGATGGACACTTAATTTAATTGTTAATTGTTATACGAAATAATTGGATCGGTTTAAACGGTTTAAATGGTTTTAATTTAGTTTGAAACCAATGGGTTTCGCGGTTAAAACCAACCTGACCTGTTTAACTAATCGGCATAAAATTTAAAACTATAACCACACCATTTACTAAACGATTTTGAAGTTTTAGTGTAAATAGATCGATTCAGTTTCGATAAATGATTTCGATTACAAATTTATATCCTTACCTTACCTTATAGACATTCCCATTGACTCCCATTACTATATAGGAACCACTCAACCTGTCAATAATCTCTCTCCTAAAAAGATATACAAAGATAAATTAATTAACGATTGGGATAAACATGTCGTGTATCTAAAATTCCAAATGGCGACTAAGTGACGACCTGGTTACTTATCCCATTTTGACATCAATCAAGTAGAGGCGGCAGGAGAATGGACCCGATTGAAAAATCTTTCTAGAATACGGAGCATCCGAGATCCGGAAGAGTGGGGAACAGAAGGGCTGTGGTTTGGCAATCCAATACCCACCCACTCATTAATACAGTTTCTCCAAGGGTTCTCAACCCTCCATGGATATTTATGTTTATTTTGGGTAGAAAGCCTGCATGGATCTTTGATCAATCAAATTGGTAAATGGTTAGTTCAAGGAAATTTTGAGCCAACTAGAAGTTAGAATACCAATTTTAATAAAATTCAATATTTTGACCTAAAAATGGGTCGAGTTTTCTTGCACATTATTTCGTTGTGGCCATTGTTGCTATCGAATGATATAAGTGAGGGTAGTTTTGACTCTGTCAATTAGAGTGAGAGTGTGATGTCATCAAGAGTTCAAGGCCATCAAAATCATTCAGGACTGTTTCGGATCTAAATTATAGGTTTTCAAACACTCTTTCAATATTTGACATGGATATTGATGATAACTTGCTGAGGTGACATCCGAGTGTAGATTCATTGGTCCAAAGGTATTGCATGTTAACATACATTTTCAGTTCGAGTCTCCTCATAACTAATCAGTTCGATGAGTTAGGTATAGTTGCATATAATCGGGGTTAACCCTTGGACTTGAACCGTAAAACTAGGTAGGTTTGAGGGGTTCCTCGTTAGCAAAAAATAAATAAAGATAATATAACTCGTTGATGTGTCATAAGGACCAAGGATACAGATATTGTTATCAATATCCTTATTCGCCTTAATACTGCACTGATTTGGGTCAAGTTTGTATTGGGTGTGATTTAAAAAATGAATCACTTAATAGCCGAATACCATCCTTCCATCCATCCATATTGATATAAATGAGAAAGAAAAACACTATCAAGTTGCATGGCCTGCACCAGTATATGGGCCAATGAGAAGACTGCAAGTGCATCTACAAGGATGGATATTTTCTATTTCACAAGAGAAGAGCAGTCCTTTCAAATCCTCCTGTTTGGGTGCAGGGTCGCATGACTAAGCTACGTTCTTTCCCCTATTAATAGTTTTTTTTTTTTTTTTTTTTAGAATTCCCCTAAACTCCTAACCTTGGGTTTGGATTTTCCAATCCTAGTTTGGCCTGCCCCATGGGCTAAAAATCCAAGTCCCAGACCCAGAAATTTCAAGTAGGGCTTGTGCAAGCTGGGGTTTTTGGCTCCAACTTACAACCAAACGGAACCCACCATTATTTGCCATATGTCCAAATAAAATAAAATAAAAATAAAAAATTATTAAGATTGCTATGCCCACACAGGGAAACCAAGTTGATATACTCTTCACGGAATCCAAACCCATTTTTTATTGTGCCAAAAGATACGAAAATTTTCTTATCTTTTCTTATGAAGAACTTTTTTTTTTTTTTTTTTTTTCTTTTTATATCCATCTCTTGATTTACAAACAACATAAAGGAGTCCCAGATTTTCAACCGTTGAACTGGAATAATATTCTTTAATTTGATTTTAATATTTTATAGTACAGGGTGATTTCCTAACAAAGAATTTAAACTCTGAATTGTAATTTTTTTTTGGGTGAATCTGAACGTAAATTAACTACAAAAAACATGAAATGAGAAATATAATATATTATGAGTCATATGATCAAGAGGCGGTCATATTTTAATACAATAATCTACCTTGATCCACTTGATAATCTTTGTTTGTTTAATGGCTGCCAAAAAAGTAGGATGTGTCAAATTATTTTGGGAGAGAGAATGCTATCTAGCCATGTGGCCCTTGTATCAGTGTAAGAGCCAATGGAAAGTTTGTAATGAAGCATCCAACATCCAACATAGGGTGGTGGGGTGGGATGGCCATTTAGTATTCCACCAAAAAAAAAAAAAAAAAAAGGGATGGCCATTTAGTTACCCCTGTATCTAAGCGCAAGAGTGCATGACGAAATAGTGTTCTATTCTCCATTTTTTTGTTTAAACACACCATATCAAATCATACTTAAAAAAAAATGTTAATCATCTTCAAAGTTTCTCATCAATGATTTTAAAATTGGAACAAGGGGTCAAATCGATCATTGATGATTAGATAAGAAGCAGTCCCGTACACCTTGAAATCAACCCTTTCTAGGACCCCCAAATCTAAAACCCTAGTGACCAGATCCATAGGACCCCAAAATAGATTGTTTCAAAATGTTTTGATCATGATAGATTCCAATATGAATTCATCGATTCACCTGCTGATTTTTTAAACAATGGTTTTTAACTTCAAAATAAAATTGAAAATTTCACATGTTTTTGGTAAGAAAAGACATATATAAACTATGTCTGAATCCTGACGTCAAACAAAGCTGTTTGGAGGATAATTATTAATGTTGTTGATTGCATTTAAATGGGATGTTCAAGAGATGTGTTATTATGTTTTTTTTTTTCTTTACTTTTTATCTTGAATTAGTCATGGACTCATGTAGCCGACCTCGTTAAACTGGAAAATGACCTTGTTATTGTCGATGTATTATCAATCCGAAAAAATCCCAAAGTTCTTATCCAAAGAAAAAAATATCCAAAGTTTGGGCACATTGTGGCGGGAAAATTTTAGTTGGACGACTCACCTATATATTTAACTCAACCCAAACCCACAAGTAGGAGACTTCGCAGCCCACACAAACTCACGCTTCCTCTTGGCCTTTACTACACTACGCCCTTTCCTCCCCAAAATTCTCTTTATATTTTATCGTCTATGCCTAAAAATCAAATTCCTCTTTCATTTCTGCATCTCTCATCTTCCTGCACACACTCAACTTTCAATCGTTAGTCTCGTAAAAATATCTGAAAACCCCCTCCATCAGTAATGGCTTTGGATAGATTCTAGGGTTTCATCTTATTCAAGGGCATCCACTCACAGGTAATTGAACCTTTTCTTTTGGGTTTAAATCATTGATTTCCATTTCATTTCAGGCTTGTTTGTTTAAGTAGTTTCTGTTGACATCAGAGAATTTAAATGGGTTTTGTGAAATCTGTGCGTTTCATTTTGTTTTAGCTTCGTGCGAAGATGGACGATGTGTTCGAAGAGGAGGCAGAGCAGACTGTGACGATCCATGAGTACCTTAAGGATGTCGAAGATCAGGAACTGGTAGGGTGCTTATCCCTTATGTTGCATTTAGGATTTCGTTTATGAGGAGATACTAGACCTTTTAGTACTGCAATTGTTTTTGCCCTATATTATTTTTTCTCATTCAAAGCTGTTTTTTGTTATTTTTCTGTTTGTTCTTGTTCGAAGGAAGCGGATTTGGTTTTGGGAGGAGATGAAGGCAAGGAGTGCACTTACAACAAAGGTTACATGAAAAGGCAGGCGATTTTCTCGTGCCTGACATGTACTCCAGACGGTAATGCTGGGGTTTGCACGGCATGCAGCCTCTCATGCCACGATGGACACGAGGTATTCACTTAATATTAAGTTATATTAACTGATGTTGCTATTTTCCTTCCTTCTGATGGATGTAAAAGGGACCTGCTCGTTCACTAATTCAGTAAGTCATAGAACGTACATTCTTCATTAAAAACATTTGATCCATATGGCTCATAGATTGTCTTGGTTTTAATCCCTATGTCTTGTGGAAAACATTACTTGGTGATGCCATTAATTTGAGTGGATTGTGGCAGTCTTCCATGGCTTTGGACTTTGTCGTGGATTGCACAACATTTTGTGTCATACCTTGGTGGAAAAAACTTGAAAATGTTGAGTGGTTATATTTCTCTTTACATTGTTAAGTTTCCTTTAATTAGTTTAATCTCTTTTCCCCTCCGGATTTAATATAAAGAGACTGGCTGGCGGTGTGTTTTTAATAATCTATCGCATAAGCCTTCCTCCCCCAATCTCTTTGTTTCTCTCTTCTTTCTTCTTATTGGATTCTGGTTCTAAAATCTCTACACTAACAAACTTGACACATGGTACTTTCTATTCGGCATTCAAGGAGTTCATTTGACACTTTAGAAGCGTCGATCAACAATCACACGATTTCAATGAATTGCCGAACAATTTGCTTCTGTGTTGATTTGCATTTCTGACAAAATTGACTTGGAAAAGTCTCTGTTCGACGCCGAAAGAGGGAATTCGACACTGGAGGAGACCTAGTTGATGTGCATTCAACATTGAGTAAGTTGCATCATGCGTCGAACATGGCTCACATGGGATTTTCTCCTTAAGTCATTGCTTGGCTTATTATATTAGGTAAGAGGCATATGGGTTAAAAAAAGGGAAGAATACCCACTTTAGAGAAGGGAGAAGAGGAGAGTCTCCAAAGATAGGTACCCACGATAATTTCCTTTTGGGCCTTACATTGAAGCTACCTAGCATCAAGATTGTGAAGGATTCTTCAAGAATCAAGAGCATTAAGAATGTCATCAAAGGTTGTAGTGAAGGAAGGATAGCACTCACCCTATGAACCTAGGATTTGTGAAGACACAAGGAGAGTTCTACTCATTTAAGGGAGTTTGAAGCTTCAAGGGTGTTGAGGTGGAGTTTCTGAATGGAAGAAAGCAATGAGTATGTCATTGTAGTTAACCTTTCAATTTGTGTTTTCTCTATTGTAAGGGTATTAGACTGATGGCTAGATGTTTGAAAAAATGCCATAGTCAATACATTGGTCTAATTGTAGGCATTTGCATATGCCATTGTAAGGCATGTCATTGTAAGCTATCAAGAGATGCGGATCCGGGTTCCAAAACCAGAATCTAATTGCTTATGGGCCCATTGGGATGATCAATAGTTTAATTGCACCAATCAATGGCAGATTTGTAATTATATTGTGCTTACAAAGTGGGATGGCAAAACTGTAAATAGTGGAAAGTTAAAACCAATAGGAAAAGTACAAAAGGATTATGCAACGTAACATGTGGGATGGGTATTCCTGGAATAGAAAAACATTCAATGGCATAGTGTAAATAAAAGGGTAAATTAGAGGTATTGATATGGAAATAAAAGAGTAAAAGGAAGTGTTGAAGAATCGTGGGAAGGGGACTTCATCTTCAATCTTAAGATAAAGAGAAGGGAGGCGGAAGACCAGGAGGAAAAATCAATGGTAGCCCTTGCAATCGGGTTCAAACGACCCTGGAATTCCAAGAGTAGGAATCTCCTAGGCCTGCTGAGTTGATCCGAACCATTACAGTTCAAAGATCATGTAGTGTTTGGATTGCAAGCTTCTGAAATGTGGGTTCAGCGACAGTTGCAGATCCAGCCATTTAAGAAAGGTTGGTATTCTCAATGAGAGGGATTTCAGCTACCAAAACCCTCAGATTTCTGTTTGTGCAGGTGGGTATATCCTCGTCCAAAATCTTAGGTAAAGAGGGTTTAGAATGAGAGAGATTGGTCGAATCTCTCTCATATCTACTGGTTCGGTAATGGCAGAAATTAACACAAAGAAGAAGAAGGAATAAAGAGAAAGAAAGATAGAGCGAGAAAGAGAATCGCACAAGGGGGAGGGAAATTGGTCACACAACCTTGCAAGTACCCATCCAACACTAAACAATTCAATTCGTTCCATTCTCGAAATCTCTCCAATAACTTGGATTTCATGCCTTTATATAATAAGCTGAAATTAAAACTTGCCTAATTAAAATCTAAAACTGAAATAGCAACTCCTAAAGACTTCCCAAGTTCTAACTGATGAAATTAGAAACAAAATAAAACTCAAATTGGTTACTTCCTACTTGTTTATCAACTACCCCAAAATAAAAAATTACATATCTTCCCAAATAAAATAACTTAATCTTTCCTAGATAAAATAAATCCAAAAAATTCCCACTGAACCGAAAAATCCAACCGGACCCGGTTCGTCTTGGTTGATATTGCTAGAAGGGTCAACTCGGTTCCACCTTGATTCTGCATCATCAAGTGGATGCCTGATAGAGGGTAGGCGTTCCTGTGTAGTAGGTGCAACATTAATTGGAGTTGGTGCTCCTTTGTGGTGGGTGCCACACAAATTGGTGTTAATGATCTTTGCGGTGGGTGCCGCTAAACGTTTATTGTTCATACTGGGCTGAATTTTGGTTATAGCCCAACCACTCATTTGCACCATGGACATAGCCACATTTTCTAACCATGTATATTCTTGTTTTGCCTTGTGTTTTGGCTTTTAGTTAAGGATTAGTAATCCTTTTTAGAAATTGAATGGATTCAGTCTTATACATAGCGAGAAAGGCAATAAAAAATTATCACTCGTGTGAGATGAAAGTCTCATGCACATTTTTGATTGAGTATGCGAGTATAGGAATCCTTTTCGCTTACTCTCCCATCCGTCTTCTTTTTTTTTTTTTTCCTGTTACTTCGAAAGTGGCTGCTTCAGCTTCATCCACTAGAATTTTTGATATTCCTTTTTATTTCTTGTGTTTTGCTTGTGTTGTGGATTGTGGTTTAGATGTTGTATATGGTTGTGTAATCGTGTGGAAGACTCAGTGTCACTTGGGAAGACTTTTATGAAAAGCTGCGTTCACTGATTCACCCTGACGATGTGAGTTCGAAAATTGGTATCAGATCTCGGTCTCTTATTGGTTAAATCAGCTAACAATGATCCCATAGGAACTCAGTTGGCATCAGGTGAAGGAGTTTCCTCAAACAAGGCTGGAAGTGGGTTAATAGAAATAATGGATAAAAATGACAGAACTTGGTTTTTAATCTGCATCTAAGCTTGTAATACTCCTGTCTGGCCACAGACTAAAAGAACTTAATGCTTCAATAGAGAATTAGATAATGGATATAGAACCGTATGGAATTCCAATTAGGAACTCGAGGAACAAAGTGCAGAAAGAGAACTGGGCAGCTGTGCCTTTGCTTGTGAATCACTTTAATTTCAGTTTTAGATGAAATCCATCAGACATCAGTAGTTCACTAGAGAAGAATGCAGATCAAGTGCAGGTTTTTATCTCTCTTTTAAATTAAATTTAACATTTTTCTTTGGACAGGCAAAGAGGAAAGAAAAGCAATGCAAGCATAAATTGTGTTAATACTTCATAGACAGACTCGGAACTTTCTTGAGTAATTTGATTATGGACTTGAATGGGAAATATAGAAACCATCACATAACCTTGTGCTAAGTTGTCTTATTTATTGATCTACATGCGAGCCGTTTGACTCATTTGACAAGTGCTTTTTTTTTTCTTGAAGTTTATTGTGGAACATACTTATCCCCCATCAAGGGAAAGGAAAAAAAAAGGAAGTTTTGTTCTATGTTATCAATTTATAATATGCTCACAATTGATGGAGAATATTTTCTACTCTGATAAGGTTTTCGAGTTATGGACGAAGAGAAACTTCAAGTGTGATTGTGGAAATTCAAAATTTGGGGCGTTGTTCTGCAAGCTTTTTGCAAATAAAGATCCAGAAAATTTGGGGAATGCATACAACCATAATTTCAAAGGTTCCTACTGTGAATGTGGTCGCCCTTACCCAGATCCAGATGCTGAAGAACAGGTGGAGATGATACAGTGCTGTATCTGCGAGGACTGGTGTCATGAGAACCATTTGGGTCTGCAGTCTCCTGCTGAGGTATTTTGGATTATAGTTACTGGTCATTTGGTATACAATGTTAATGCAGTTGGGTGTGCTTTTTCTTATGATATTTTGGTTGATCAATATTGCTATCTTGGTTTTGCATGGCATAAGTCCTGGTGACTCTTATCCCAAACTGTGGTTACCCAGGTAGAAAAAAGTGTTGCTTATCCAGGCCTTCTTAACTGACTGATATTATCTCTGTGATATAGACTATATCCCTGCATCATATTGATCAGATTTCCATTGGCTTCCTAGTTGCCAAATCCTGGACTTTCATGAGTTGCAGTCCGTGGGCCAAGAACACCAATTGATTCATTAGTATTTGTCCATTTGGTGCAGTTTTGGCTCTATGAACTGTCAATGGTTTTGGATTGGTGTGAATTTGTATTTGCCCAGATTATTGTGTTTCTGTCTCCTTTTACATTTATTTCATAAATGATGCCTGCTCTGCACCACCTCTTTTTCCCCTGTTAGTTTCCTTGATCTTTACATCTTGGGTGAACTGAATCTTATATAACTTTTAATTTGCTTTATAAGGCTTTTTCCCTTATTTCCACATGTTTTCCATATTAACATGCCTAGACACAGCTTGGAATAATCATATTTTGCAAAAGGTTTCTTGACTTGTTTCTTGCTTTCATGCTTTAATATTCCTGGCTTAATGTGTTCCTTTTTGTCATTAGGCCTGATCTGGTATGATTTCAATTTCAATTTTGGATTGATTTCATGAAATATGCTACAAGTAGATTTTGGTCAAGAAATTGAAATTGTTTTGGTTGCATCGATCTAAAATATTTTAAGAATAAGAAATCCATTTGGTAGTTCAATTTTTGTGAATAGATTCTCTATGTTTCTTTGTGAGAGGGTGGTAATGGTGAGACCACCAGGCGAAGAAGAAAAAGAGTGATGTTTTATTTTTAACATGAAATTACTGCTTTGCCCATCAAATTAACCATTTGCTCATTAGAGAGAAAGAGTGCACACAATTTCAATGAGCTTCACACCTATTTCAGAATTTCGGTGAAATTTGGTTTCAGTTTCACAGAAATAAGGTGCAGAAATCAAGCCTAACAACTTCCAAAATAGAAATCACCTCATGAAACTGTAATAAAAATCATACCAAATCAGCCTTTAGTTTCTTATAGAATTTATTTCATGCTTTTTGACCAGATTTATGCCTTGCCTGCTATTTGTTGAGGAGAATGCTAAAATTAATTATGTACATCACCTCCTTCCCCATCTCTTGGCTTTGAATATAACTGTACACCATAGAGGTCATGGAGCCAAAGAAAGCCATGGAGGTGGGCAGTTGCCTGGATCCCGAGGCACCCTAGGAGACTGTCATGTGTTATATCCCAGCCCATATTTTCCAGGTACTTGTCATCACGAATGTATTTTAGTTATAAAGGTTAAAATATTGAACATGAAGGTGGTAAATTTGAGTTAGCATACAATGGTAGAAATGAGATATGAGGAATGATTGAAATTTACAAATTGTGGCGGTAAGATCATCAGGTTTTTGGTCTGGTGCCTTGGCACAGATGGTTGGCTTGGGTGCCTCAAGGGCCATCTTGTTGCCTTTGCGTCACCTAGGTGACCCTTTGACAACCATATTTGTCCAAAAACCCTGGGAGGGGGTAGAAACTTGTAGTCTGTGACTCTTGTTGTGTCTAGGACAAAGGTGAGTGCCCTACAGAATAATCTTTCTTGATCAAAGGTGGACAATTTACTAACATATGCTTAAATGTTTCAACAAAGTATTGAAGGTTCTTGTGCAGTGTTAAGGAACCCTCACTTTTGGGCTGTTTAACACCCCCCACACATGTACATATTTATATGTATGTCAGGTTGGTCACATAGTAATGAAGTCTTCCACATGGCAGCTTTATTGGCAGCCCAATGGTATTTGTAGATTGGCAATGTCACCCTGTATTTGCAGTAAATTTCAGCCAAAAAAATCTCAAGATGCGCAAAGCCCTCTTTTTTTTCCTTCCCAAAATTACGGAAATTAAAATTTCAACAGCTGAAATTTTAAGGAGAAAGGTACTACAACTGTGAGCTTCGAATCCTGGAACAATGGGGTTTGCTACAACATGGAGGGCTTAAATGGCAAACTTAGACTATCCAAATGATGAGGTGCACTATGTAGGCACATATATTGTTTCACTAATGATGCCTTCCAAATGGCCCACCTTGCATTCCCACTTCTGCTTTATGAAAAGACCTTGGATGTTCTTCATATTTCTGGTACAAATGAGGCCTGGAATGCTTCTTTTTCTCCAATATAACATAGGGCCAGGGCTAGGTCTGTGGGACAAGAACTAGAAGTTGACACATGGAAAAAGGATGACACTTTTTTTTCCTGCCAAGTCAGATTTTATGTGTTTGAGTTTCTTCCAAACAACAATCCATGCCCATTTTGGTGCACCTGAAAAGCTTGCCTTGCATATAAAGCTTGGTCATTGTGGTTTATGGACTTCAGGAAGCTGCCACATCCAACACTGATATCTATCTGCTTTGATGCTTGATATTTGTGTTTGCTCCATAAACTGCAGCACTTGTGTGCTGCATTCTATTCATTAATTTCAGCTCATTTACTGCTGTCATTTTTATTGTTAATCTTTTTGATGTTCATAGAATTAGACCACCGACTCTGTACTCTCTTAGGTCTCTACTTTGATATGTCCAAATTTTGCTCATGCTACAGATACCAAGAGATGACGAAGGTGAACCATTATATGAAGATTTCATCTGTCAAGCATGTGGTGTTATCTGTTCTTTCTTGACCCTCTATCCTCAAACCATTTGGGCACCATTGAGGCAAAATGATGCTCAGCCAGGTTCTAGCAAAGAAAGTAACATGTTGGGAGATGCACAATCAGCTTGTCCTTCCTCTCTGAAACTTGACAATGACATTTCTTCTCCTAAGCTATTAAAAAATGTATCCTCACTTACCAATTCTGACATTGAAAAAACATCAAGTGAAAAAGATGCATCTGCCAGACAAATGTCTGAAAAAACTATGGGTTTAGAAGGTAACACTTCAGTAGATGCACCTTCATTTTGTTCTACTGGGAAGCTGGAGAATGGCAGTTGTTCTTCGTATTCTGTGAGAAAGGACTGTTTCCCTCCCCATGATGAATTTGAAAATAAGGCGAGTAAGGAGGGTGAATTTCTTGCAGAAATCCCTGTGAAAACTATGGATTTAAAGCAGTGCTCACAGAATCCTGATGTAAATTCCAAGTGCATAGTTGGAGTAGATCTCCGAGTAGCTCCATTTGTCTTGGAGAAAGAGAAGCCAATGTTTCTTTCCAAAAACTGGAGAGATCTTCTATGCAGGTGTGATACTTGTACAGAATTCTATGCTTGCAAAGGCATTCGCTTTCTGATTGACAGGGAGGACTCAATTATAGAATATGAGAAAATGGCAAAGCAGAAGAGGGAGGAGAAGTTGCAGCAACAGGAAGGAGTAGAGTTAAATTTTCTCAACGGATTAGGTCACGTTGAAAAGATGGAGATCATGAATGGGATTGCAGATATGCAAAATGGGCTTCGATCCTTCCTGGTATGTACTCCATAATCTAATGTCTTATTACTTTGTTCGTCTTATCTGATAGTGCTCGTTTGATGTGAAAGTTCAAAAGGGAAAAGCAAGGTGCATGCTAAGTGTTTGTTCATACATGGTCTGTGCAGGAATCTTCTGACCCATCAAAACCAATCACAACAGATGATGTCCATCAGTTCTTTGAAAATCTTTCAAAGAAGCGCCGACGTATACTGTAAGTTATTTCCTAGATATTATCATAGACGTTTGTTAACTGTACCCTGTTGCACCTGGTTTTGGATAAGATCTGAATTTGGAGACAATCCCAAATGCACTTAAGTTCTTGGAAATGTTTTAAGGATTTACTTTGACTGCTCAACTGATATGACGTACTTAATATTATGATCACGATGAATCAATCATTCTAAGATTCATTGTTGTTTTTATGATCTACTCAATCCTCTCCGATCCATAATCTCTCTGTTACGGTACGTATTTATCTATGAGAAGCAAAATAAAATGTTTTATTTAAAAAGTAGACTTAATTAATTGATGATTCAAGTAGACTTAGGTGCCAACAAGGTGATTGCAACTGTTTCTTCGGTATTCAGGCTCCATCTTGTTTAGCTGAACCTTCTATTTCCTCATTGCTTGTAATGTTGAATTGAGAATAGGGTCAGGTATCAAGGGAAATCTTGTAATTCCAATGTCAACTTGGTTTATGAGGATCCCAAACATAGGGACCAGCAGTTGCAGAAATCTCCCCCCCATTATCGGTTTTTCACTTTGGTCTTTCTTGCCACCATGGTCCAAATATCTCAAATTCCCAATCTCCCCTGTCGCAGCGTTGCTTGATGTCGGCTTGTGTCCATTAATGTTGGTTAGCATTGGTTCTTTTGGCTCCACTCATTTGTAGGTTCAAACCACAAAATCGGGATTATGTGTAGATCAAACAAAAGAACAATCGAAACAATCTGATTTTAATGAACATTTCATCCTGTATTGCTTCCAATTGTCTATTTAGGGTAGTTGACTGCTGGGGTGATTTTTTCCCCTCTAATTCTTTGATCATTCTCTATATTAAAAAAATAGGAGGTAGAACAAATATAATTTAATCGAATTCTCTTGTATTTGTTTATCCACGTATATCCAAGCACTCCTATGTTACTCGAACCACTATTATGCAGTTTCTCATAATCTTCAATTTTTAAACCAATAGTTTGTTTTGCTTGAGCTGAAATTTTACATGTGAGAGTAGAGGACCTCGGGGTCTATCTATCTACAAAATTTGCATCACATACCATTTCGGAAAAGTTATGTTGTAATTGTGTTTACTCTCTCCTCTCTCTCTCAAAGTACTGGGAGGTTTTCCATGCTTGTGGTTGGAAATTGAGGTTGGCAAATTTCTAATTCTTTCATGGTCAAGCAAACATTTACTTCCCTAAATGGTCCCAATTATTATCTACATGTAGTTGTGTCAAAACCTTTTGGTCATCATGCTTGGGGTGTTTGTCTGGGTCCTCTCGGCCATTGGATGTGTTGGAGAGGATCTGGATCCACCTTTGGGATCACGCCCATTGTTCATTTGGTGTGAAATGGACTTGGGTATCTATACCGCCAAAACACGATTTTTGCATCGAGACTTGCCCTTCATATATGAAAATGTTTTTTTGTGGGAGAGTGGCCCTTCCGCCGGAACACATGGGGGGTGAAATGATCAATCCACTTCCCATGAAATGGAAAATGATTCTTCTATGTATGCTTCCTTTAGTTTTTCCATTGGCCCTCGTGCAAGTGTAGGAATTGCACTTCCCACCGAAAACAGTTGTCCATGTAAAAAAGGAGAAAGGTTGACTCTACTATGATAACTACGCCCATCTAGTGTTATTATTCTACTGTTAGGCACTTACTATAATGCCTTCTCTATTGATCTAGGGATTCCTTCTCCATTTACTGTGGGTGAAAGGAAATTGTCTCTATAAACAAACCTTCCAAATGGCTTTGATTGGTAGTTTGGCTTGAAAGCACAGTTCAAGGTATTGGTATTGTATCAATCGATTAGTGTTGGCATCATCAATACCAATACCGTTGCAATTGTATCGATACAAGAAGCAAAATCTGCCAAAAACTCACAATATTGGTATTTTGAAGAGCAAAACAATCCAACCTGGCTATCGATATCAATATTATAGAGCCATAGAGGGCAACAGGGAATGCACACTTGCAAGCATATCCTCCAAGGAGTCTTTCCACCAGCCCAAAGAAGGGTAATACAAAACCCATTTAGGACTATATTATCGAAATGGTTTAAAGTATCTCGGGTACCGATACATATTTTAAATTTAGCCGATTGATACAGTGATTGACATTGATATTTTAATCCTTGATCTTCAGCATATCTTAGTATATTTTTGATACGATGTTTTCTTTTCTGATATGTATCTTAAATTTAACCAATCAATATGACAATCGATACCGATATTTTAATTCTTGATTATGGGTATTACTATTCTCTTCTCTGTTTTCAAACAAGAAAAAGATACAATCAATCGAGGGCAAAAGAAGGCTAATATCCTTCATAATGATACCAATACCAATACATAAGACTATGCTTCAAGTGGTCATTTAAAAATTTTCATCTCCTACTTTTTCCATTCAATATATTTGTGATCCCTCTTATGTCTCAAAGTACTTAGGGCACGAGTCTTGACTCTTGACTAGAAAATTAAATCAATATATTTGGTTTTTATTATTTTTTAACTTGTGATGTTTTATGTAGGCCCCAATCAAAACTTTATACCCAAATTTAGGTTAGTCTTAAACATGAATGGAATAATTACTAAGCGCAAATTACGGTTGGTTGTTTGTTTTCACTTTCAGTTTCACTTTAATGCACATGCTTTCAACCATGTTGAATGGCCCAGAGGGGGCATACTTTTTTTTATCTTTCTTCTCATGCAAGATAGCAAAATTGATTAACATAAAAAGGTGCGATACTTAGATTTTTCTTCTCTGTTTTTAACGGGAAAGGCTCCTGGCTCGTGCCATCAAGATGGGAAAACGAGAAGGAAAAAACAACAAAAGAAATGATGATTAAAACTGCAAATTCTCTCATCTCTATATTGAAAAGTGATTATATTATGGGAAAAAGAAGCTCGACACCAATGTGTATATTTTTGTGCTATGTATTCTCATATTTAATTCGTGGACCTCAGAGTCTTTCTTACCATCAAGCGCCCTTATGTTAGAAACCTTAAGGGAGTAGCTGAGTTGGCATGGGACCTTTGCCTTAGGTGGCATGTGGTTTTAAGTTCGACTCATCTTACCTAGACCATGTGGTTCTGGGGTTTAGTATGCGGGACTAGTTAGGGCAAAGGCCTGAACATCCATTGTTAGCCAAAAAAAAAAACCACCTTCATGTTGGATTCGATTATCTACTGCATCATTGGTTGGAAATTGCCCTCTAGAGTCATTGTGATCCTTCTTGTTGATATTATTATGGGTAGAACTTCCCCACGCCATAGTGCAATTGTACATGGTTTTTTTTTTTTTTTGGGGGGGGGGGAGGGGGTCTTATTTGAACATGTGGATTCCATGCGGAAGATACATTTTTAAAATTCCTCTCCAGACTAGCGCCATGTGAAACCCTTGCCCTATTGTTATTTCTTCAATTAAATCAACCAGTGTTCATTGTTAGGAATTTCCATGTCGAAGAATTTCCATCCTTATTTTTTCAAAAGTGACATCGAAGAAGTGAGGTTTCCAAAAACTCATTAGTGTTGAAGAAGGGGAAAATTGTGGGTCATGTGATCTTTTTTGGTTCTTGTTTAGTTAGGTATCATATTTGTTTCTATGTGAATTCTGAGAGATTTTGATCATTCCCTTTGAAAAACAGAAAGAATATAGAAAAAAAATTCTTACAAAGCCACATGGGTAGATGCGACAATTTTGACCGTTGAGTTGAATTGAGAGATCATGGTATAGATTAGTCAGATAAAAACTTTTGAAGTCTAATTCGATTTAACATCTTTGTTATTAATTGGTATGGAACTGTGCATTTCATTTATGCCCATGCCCTTCTGTAATATCCCAACAATTCCTATGCTTACACCTATGGCTTTAGATTTACAAAGCAAGAATTTACCATGTGACAAACCCTGTTATGTCTAAAACTTAACATATGAATAAGAGACATAAGTTTAATTTCTCACATACTTAGGGCGTCATCCGATATGTATCCATTATTGTTATTGACTTTTAAAATAGATATATAGGAACAAGCTCTTGGAAGGACAAAAAAACTCGTGGGTTTGTGGGCTGATTTCGGAAGGTCGTTAAAAACTTGTAGGGTCGAAAGGGATTATTAGGATTACTAAGCATTCTTTGTAAACACAGAGAGGCATGAGGAAGAGAGCTTATAACCCTTTCTATATTATTAGTAAAATTATATTCATCTAGTTATGGAACATAGTAAGCACATCATCGAACCGTAAAAATCCTTATGTTGTATGATGACTTATTTTCTATTTCTGATCATTTTTTTTGCAAGGTTATAAGTTTTCTGTTTTTTTACAATTATGTACAGGCTGAGGCTGATCCCAATTCCAACCAATCCAGCTCGGAACGATTATTGACCAAAAAAAATTAGGGTTATTGTGTTTTTAAACCGATTCTAATCATTCTGGGCCAATTCTGATTCAGATCAAACTCGGTCAAAACCAATCCGGATTGATTCATGGTTTTTTACTACCAAGGGATAGTGAGGCTATAATAAGTGTCCCCATCAGTGAATCTCTCCGTCCTTCTAAAGTCACTCTCCGGGGAAAAAAAAAATCTGAATAGGAGGAAAACAGGTCCATGAACCCCTTTCTCTCTTAATTTTTTCAATTTGATTGGATGCGTTAACATATTTTTCTTTTGGTAAGGGTGTATTAATAACATTAAATAAACAATAATGGGTTAAATTATTGTTCAAATCTCAACAACCCCCTTTAAATACTGGTACCCACTACCCATTCCCTCTCCTTTTTCCTAAGACCACACAACTGGAGTTCTCAAGCGCTCAGTGCAGTGTCCATTTTCCTTTTCTATTAGTCTCTAACCATTCTCATCCTTTTCCTTAAATTAAGGTGAGAGTGGTTCTTTCAACCTTTCAAGTATTGATAAATCATGGGCAATTGCTTGGAGACAAGTAGAGAAGGCCAACAACAAGAAGGGGTGAAGACACAACATCCACAGCAACAGCAACAGCAGCAACATGAGGCAGAAGGAAGAGGTGGTTTTATTGAAGAAGAAGGTGTTGGGAAAGGTGGTCTTAGGGTGAAGATAGTGTTGACAAAGGAAGAGCTAGAGTGGTTGATGTTTCAGTTGAAGGATAAGGGAAGGAAATGTTTAGAAGATCTGTTAGAGGAGTTGGAGAAAGGTAGAGGCAGAACTGAAGCATGGAAACCGTCTTTAGAGAGTATCATGGAGAGTCCTGAAGTGCATGAGATGGACAGAGAATTCCCTCCACAATAATCTACTTTTCTCCATTTTTGTTTTTTGATTGGAATGTAATATTAACCAGTTGTTTGTAATTAAAAATAATGCTTTTCCATACTTAAATTTTGTCTAGCCCTTCCCTCTAGTCCTCTCCTCTGGATTCAAATCCTTTACACTCAGCGCATATTTGATGGCTGGAAGCATTCGGACACACATCCTAGCATACGGGCATGTACCTAAAGGGCTCTCAGCTGTTAGATGCCCGTTGGACTCTTTATGGCAAGAGAGGATCCAAATCCTCTCCCTCCCCTTTCTCTCTCTTTTTCCTTTCCGAACTCTCCCCCCCCCCCTCTGTTTGTATTGTGTGATTAACTCGGGCCAGAATTGATCCCAAGACTCTGAAATCAATTATCCAGAATTGGGATCGATCATGGCTGATTCTGATCCGATTTGATTGATCTTGATCTGAGTTGACCGATTCATGATCCGATTCCAATTTTTTGAAACCATGGATTCAATGGAAACTTCATAAAGATTAGACTTTTGGAGAGGGAGACTAGTACAAGTAGATCTATTGAAGCCATTCATAGACTTGGGATTTGGCAAGTCTATGTCAAATTGGACAATCAGGTAGGGGATCCGGGTTCTTCCTGGCAACGGGGCAATCCAAAAATAAATAGTCAAGACTCAAAGGCTAAAGTTTGAAATTTGAAGGTGGTGGTGGGCCTTGTCATGGTCGCCTGGTTTTTGGGGAGGGTTCCATGATCTCTGGTGGGACTTTGGGTAGGTGGGTGAAGCGGCTGGGGTATGGGTTGACTGTAAATCATTGCCAATTTAAAGTCCATCTCAGATTTAGTTTTTCTTTATTTAGGCGAAGAGAGAATCTCTACATTGATGGTGATAGATGGTATGATTGAATTTTTGAGAAAGAGTGAATGTTATCATTAATTCAAACAAATCGAAAGAAATATCCGTTGGGGTCAGTATTATTGCTTAGAGCCATGATTGAATGGTCTAAGCTTTGCTCCAACCAATTGGAAGTCCTCTATGTGCTCAAATTCTGGAAGCTATAAATTATAAGGTTCTATTAACCATCCAATGAAGCATCAATGAAGCATAGCTTTGAGGGCTGCTCTTGGGAATGAAGCATGGACACAGGAGGCGGGATGGACAAAGAGAGATATCTGGACTGATCTTCAACTGTTTTTAACTAATCATAGGATGTGCATATAGCCTCTAAGGGAAATTCCTATACTTTTTATGTTTAGAATTTTTTGATACCAATGCTGATAGTGTAGGATGTTTTCTCACGTCCTCTCGGATCTTGATCATATGAGCTTGTACTAACACTTTTTTTGTCCTCCCTAACCATGTGGGTTCCTATTGACGAAAACCATTTTCCATGCCGTGATTGATGTGGTGTAGGAGATCTCCTCACACTGAACCGTCTCCCGTAAAAGGAGAAAAGTTTTCTAGGCCACTAGAACGTATGCTAACAACTCTATTTGCAACCCTCATCCATGTATGAAATGACTACATTGTCCTTCAATGTACAATACCATTATGGCACACCTGATTCGTACACTTCTCTATACCATTTGCACAGAAAACCCTCTCCCTGACTTAAATGTTCACACTCGTTTCTTCACAATGATATGCAATGTCTATACAGCACTAAAGAGTAGACATCCAAGGATTAAATTGGATCAGTTGAATTGGCCGATCTTGATTCTAGCCGATTCGGCTTGGCTAATCCTTTTTCAAAATCTAGTGTTAGGATTAATGTTGGCCGATTTAGACCGATTTCTTACCGATCTATATGCCATAACCGATTCGGATCCGATTCTGAGTTTTTAATCCTTGATCCCCTAGCCATGTGCAATTGTGCATTCTTCCAGATGTTCTAACAACTCTTTTGACCCCATGAAATCTGCCCAAATCTCTAATTTAGGGCTTTATTAATTGGTTGGTGTACAAGGAACGGCGGCAAAATCAAAATCTGGGAAGATCATTGGACTTCATCTCTTTCAATGACCATTGACCATGCAATTGCTTCAATATTGATTTCAAACATCAAGAGGTTCACACATGTTCTGGGTTCCTTGTTTATTCAAGAAAGTCATCCATGAAGGCCATTCAAACCATTTAGCTGGCCTCCTCCTCGTAAGGTTAGAACAGCATAAAAGTTCAAACGCTAATGTGAGGCCAATAGGGTACACACGAGCATCAATAGGAGATAAATTTTTTGAATTTCACGAGTGTGGGGTTATTATTTTGTTACCCTCTGTGTCTTTTCCCTTAACATTATCAACTAGTGACTTTGGTCAGGAGTGTTCTGAGTTTGAGTTTCCCTTACCCCATGGCCATCGATAACATCTAATGATCAAGAAGAAGATAATTTATTACTAGGGGATGGGAGTTTGTTTATTCAACATATGGACTCTGTGTCTGTGGTATAGGGATTGCCTTCGGACAGAAAATTTTGTCCTTATAATTATGTACATTTTTACCTATACAAAGACGAACAGTAGGCTCAGCCCAGCCTGACCTGGTCCTATTCGAGGCCCAGGAATCTCAACCTGGCTTTGGCTCAGCCCAGTCTAAGCCAAATTGGGCTCGGGCTTGTCAGGCCAAACTTAAACCATCTAGGCACTTTATCCTAGTCAACGAGCGGGATTTCATAAAAATCCTTTGTCCACTCCCATCCCATCAGCCCATCAGTTTCAGCAACGTATTTCAGGCACGTTCCCATTGTCTCATCAACTGGTGAAAGGAACAATAATAACCAGTCAAGATTAGATTAATAAGTTTGGGAGTTTTAATAGGCACAAAAATTTCACGTTAGCTTAATATGACCGTTGTTACCTTAATCCCTATCATTAATTGGTTTTGGATAGCGTAATAGCTATGCCACTGTTGCAAAAAACATGAAGATGACAACGATATACTCTCCCCTTCTCCTAACTTTGCCCCCAAAAAAAAAAAAAAAAAGAACTATTTAGTGGTGTGGCCCTTGCATCATTGTAGGGATCAATAAGCATGTATGTTGGAGTATCAATATGAATGTAATTCTTGATTTCATAGGGGGTTGGAGCGATATTTTGGCAGGTTCTTATGTCTGGCACAGGAACCACACGACTAGGTAGTGTTCTGTCCCCTCCCCCCAAAGAAAAAAATGCATCATCACCTAAAAATATTTAGCCTGAAACTAAAATCTAGAGTGAATTCTACATTGATTTTTGTTGAGAAGTTGGGAGTAATAGATTGTTACATCGGTTTTGTTCAGTCCTTACTGACTTCATATACTTGAGGAGTTCTCCACTTGATGCCTTAAAGTTTTGGGATTAGACCTTCAACAATTTAAGAATGGATCCATAATTAAGTAGACGAAATCAAAGTACAAGTAATTCATAGTTATATGATAAACAAAATCTCTTTATTTGTAGAGATCTCATAAGTGCCATTTACATAGAGAGATTGAAAGATTGAATTCTATTTCTAGAAATAATTCATATTCAGTTCTAGTTACAATGGAATGATATCTCTACTTGTACAGAGATCTCATTCATTCTTTCCATATTTGTACTAGTAACATCTATCTAGTCCTGTATTCTTTTTTACAACTCTTCAGAGACACTCTCCAGAGTTGGCTTCCAAGAGTCATGGCAGTCAAGGCTAGGAGGAGTGCAGGTGGTTGTGGTTACTATCCTTTGGAGCTGACTCAGTTTGCACTTAAGAACCCCTTCTTCAACCTTGCAATTGGATAACAGAAGCGCTGCTTCTTGCTTGGTAACTAGAATCTTCACTCTCCTCACTCCAACTGCTTTGCTTCTTCCTCCTCTCCCACGATGATGATCAGTAGTACCTGAAGCACACCCATCACCCTCTTTAGAAGTTGGAGGCTTTTCCTTCAGATCATCTCTGTATACACACTTTGGAGCCTTATTTGTATCGCTAGCTCTCACTATTTCATCTTCTCTGAGTCCTCTGAAGCAGCCAACCAAGCAACAATTCCCCATGGCAGAAGAAAGAAGAAGAAGATGGGAAGGTAAAGGAAGGAGAGAAGTGAAGACGAAGATGAAGAGGAAGATATACAAACTAGGTATATATATATATATATATATATATAGTGATAAGAAGATGTCTACAGAGCGTGGCCGGGGAAGAAATGAGTATCCTTTGGGCATAAATCCCCGTTCTCAATGAAAAGATGGAGCAAGTAAACTACGCGGAGGTTCCAAGAATCAAGTTTGGGACCAAGGTTTGTTTGGATTGCATTCTCAGAATTGACATTGGATTTTTTTAAATCGATTATTTTTTTATCTCTAAAATACATTCTCAATTTAAAATTTATTCCAAAATATATAGCAAACACAACCCAAATATCGTTTTCCATCTCAACTCGCAAGGATCCGTGTGTCCACCTCATGGTTACGTGAAATTCTTGCCGTGACTCGCATGAAGTCGTGAGACACGAGCTCCTGCTGCTATCCCTAATACATAATTATTTTTGGATGGAATTTTCAAAGCATCAATGGAGGATTGGTTTCTTTTTTTTTTTTCTGGTGAAACGGGATATATTCGTTCAAGGTAAGGGTACAAGCCGAGGCATCAGTTTGACAAAGCTGATTGAGCCAAGGAGTGGAATGAGGCCATATTGTCTTGTACCCTACAGACAAGCCTCTCCTAGCAAGGGCATTGGCAACGCCATTATAAACCCTTGGGATGTGGTGGAATGAGCACAGTATAGGTCTCGCACATAGAACCTGATGTCTGCAATCACAGGGGTGATTTGAAGCGAGGCTGTTGGTGATGAGTTATTAAGGAGCTGGATCATTTCCTGGTTATCAGATTCTATCATGAAGCAACGATGTCCTTCAGCAAGTAAGAACAAGACACTGGCACAAATTGCTTCAGCTTCCCCAGCTATAGAAGATAGTAGAAAGGTTGGATCAGAAATGACAACTAGCACGTCCCCAAAGTGGTTGCGAATGACAAAACCCAGACCTCCTTTATGCGACTTCGCATCAAATGATGCATAAGGGGATAGGTTCTTGCACACTTTGAAGGGATTTCAACTTTATTTGTAGAAAGAATGGGGCCACTCTTTGACTAAAAGATGATCAAAGTTAGGGGTGTCAATCGGTCTGGCTCAGTTTTGGTCCGAGTTGAGTCAGTTTCGGTGTGAGAAAGCTGAAATCGAAACCGAACCAATAAGGAAATTTCGGTTTCGACATGGTTTGGGTTACGTAGTGGTTTGGTTTCGGTTTGTCTTCAGTTTCTTAAATCAATTTGTAATCGGGTTGGTTTTGGTTTTTGGTCTAGTTTGGATTCGAATTTCCATACAAATGTATACAAAACTATGCAAATTTTGATTTTTTTTAATGAATTTTGGAGTGTTTCGGTTTCTTACCAGTTTGGTTTCAGTTTCGATTCGAGTTTTGAGCTGGTTTTGATTTGGTTTCGGATTCATTCGATTTTCGGTACGATTCGATTTGATTTTGGGGTTACAATACTCCAAACTGAATCGAATCAATAAAGCTTCGATTCGATTCAATCCGTATTGTTATTGATTTATCGATTTGGTTTAGGAATTGACACCCCTAATCAAAGTATTGGATTTTTTTGGGAAAATGTTGGGTATTGCCGGCTGCGTGCGTGCTCTGGGTTGGTGGACGTTGTATCTCTCTCTCTCTCTCTCTCTCTCTCTCTCTCTCTCTCTCTCTCTCTCTTCCCTTGTTGAAATGATTCCCCTATGTCTTTTTTATATGATGGCAAGACGTCCCATCTTGCACCCCTATGAGTACTACGAACTAATGTGCGACGTGTTGGGATAGCGTACCTATGTGGATTCTTAGAGTTTCTAGAAATGGGTTAGGGCCAAAGGCTCTAGTCAGGCTGAAGCTCTGGACCCTCGACGTAAAAAAAAAAAAAAAAAAAAAAATCCTTGAATCAATTTTAAAGAAAAACAAATTAAAGAACCAAAGCAAACCGATCACACTTGTCGAGGCAACACGCATCTGACCAATTTAAATAGACTATTATTATAATTTCTAAAGGTCCAGCTAATTTGACTTTGACTCATCGAAAAGATGGACACCAATTAGTAGTCTATCGTCAGGATCTGACGATCAGCAGTAGGGCCAATAGAAGGATAATTCGTTGGCGAATGAGAGAGCTTAAGCACACGAAAGATGTGTGTATCTCAGTAGCAATTTATAATCCACCCCATCCCAACCCACCCATAATATATCGTCAAGCTCCACAACGCTTTCCGGCCTTTCCCTCGCTAAACGAACAGAAAAAGAAAAAAAGAGAAAATCAAAAGAACACACGAAGAGGACTAGAGGAGAGAGACCTGAAGAGTGAGAGATGAATAGTGTCCAGGCGATGAAGCGTATTCCCCGCATCAAATTCCCTCCGAGACATCGAAACTCCTCAGGTTTGTTATTTTTTCTTGTCATCTCGCACAGATCTTCAAGATTTTCGTTTGGATTTCGTTTCTATGTTATGCTTTTTCTTGTAATCTCGTTCTCGGATGCTTCTTTCTGTAAGTGTTAATATGAGACTGATTCGTCTTTCTTGCTATTTTGTATTCATTGCAAATCGGTGATTTTTAAATCTTGTATTTACTTTCCGATAGAAAAAAAAAAAATGTTGCGTTTCATGAATTCGATCCGATCATATCACACAAATACGTTGTGGCTTTTGATTTTAGGTTTTATCGTAAGTGTATTGATTATTTAGTTGAAAAATCTTGAATCGATCCACACCACTCGGATTCTGTGAAGAAATCCAAATCAGATAATTGAAGTATTGAACCGAGCAAACTAAGCTCAAGTTTTCCTGGATGTTGATTCCATCTAACTGGTGAAACCGATGTGCCATCGGTGCATTTGACATACATCGAGGTTCTGCTACTTGTTCATCATTTTGCAGGATCAAATTTAAAATCTATCTCCATGGCCTTGTCAAATTACTCTCTCTGTGTGTGCATGTGTGATTTTAGGTTTCTGAGTTTGCAATGTGTGTGCTTTGACCAATGAGCAGGCTCTGCTTCGCAACCTGATGCAGCATCAAAAGCTGGAGATGTTCAAACAACTCTGTTTTCTAGGTCGGAAGTTCCAGGGACACCTGATAACACTTCTGTAGGAGGGAAGGCTTCTGCTCAGCCGAAACGCACACCAGTCACTGACAGAGAGATTGAAGCTATTTTGGTATGCACAATTTACTTGATTATTTGCTATTGGGAATAAAATATCAACTACTATAGTTTTCCTTCTGGATGACACTTCTTAAGAAAGAATTTAAATGTGGTAGCTGAGGCTTTGACACTATTGGGAATAAAATATCAACTACTATAGTTTTCCTTCTGGATGACACTTCTTAAGAAAGAATTTAAATGTGGTAGCTGAGGCATAATTGTCAAAGTGACAAATCGACCAAGGTGTTGTAGGGCCAACTAAGTGCTTAGGTGACAAGGCGCCCTAGTCGTTTTGGTAATTTTTTATGTATCCATTATGTCTAGTGTAGCAATGAAATAAATCTTCTTATATAGAAACCATAACAATGCAGTAAGCTACTACAAACTACATCAATAGTTAATACCCTATCAAAAGAACCATTTACCATTAGATTGAACATTCATTAAAAAAATAAATAAATAAAAAATAATAATAATAAAATTAATTATTAAATAAATTGAGCAATCAAAAATGACCTAGAAAAATCATCCACGAAGATCATAAATCAGAACTGACAAGTGACAAACAGAATTCGAAGAAGAAACAAATACTTGGAATTAACTCTTAACAAATACACACTTAACAGTATTTGAAATACTCACAGCTAATGACAAACTCTGCTGGAACTAACACTTAAGTAAGTAGTATACTATTCTTACCTCTATGATGCCAAACTTGACTTTCCAATGGACAACTCCCAATCCTTGAACAATATTCTCTCTGAGTCTCAAAAGCATGAATTCAATGAGTGGCAGTGACAGTGCCACCCTTTCAAAGGTTGATTTAACCATTTGGTTAAAATTAACAATCAAATATATGAATGTAATAACTTAGAACAGAAAAGCAGAGAGATGAAAAAAAAGAAGAACAGACAAAACATCGCTTTAAGTTAAAATAAATTTTAACTCTAGCTGGACATGCTTGCTGGCCATGGAGGCAGCCCATAAATCCTAGTTCAAATAGATATTCAATGGTTTACCCAGCTGGCTAGCAGCAAGAGAAATCAATGCTTATGAAAAGCTTGAGGAAGAGAAATGCAACCAATGGACCCAAATGGGCATTTCATTGAACTCGGAGTTGTTGAGAACTGATCGGGGTGAAAAAGAAAGTAAAAGTAGGTGATAGTCATGAAACCACCATGGGGCGGCTTCAATAACATTGTCTCTATCTTCTACATGTGAAAACTCCACAGAGAACAGACCACCAAGAGCAGTAGCAATCTGATAAACCCCCATTTCTTGTCATAAGGACGTTAAGAAATTCTTCAGACCCAGCACTGAAGGATTAGCTCAACTAAGACAGCTGAAGAACACCTTAGGTCCCGTGGGGAAAATCCAGGTTCATCACTGTTACCTTTTGGTGGGCACAAAGCCTGAATACCTGCCAAAAGTTTACTTTTGCCTTTGCATTTGTTATCATTCTCGCGACCATGCTCATTGCCCGAAAAATTATGAGAACATGGTTCCCCCAACTTTAACTCCGAGGAAAACTTATCTCGAGCAATAAAAATACATGAATCTTTCCGTACCTTTGAGAATCACATAACTTATTACTTGCATGAGTAATTTGCAAATAAGACACAAATTTACTATGTTCTGGACAGTGCTAATCAATGATGTTGCCTGTATTGCATAGTGTTTTTTTAAGTACTAATTTATGCTATAGGGTCCTCCAAGGAGGCCATGGGGTTGCATTGCTGTGTAATGCTTTACTCCTTATGCCCACCAAGAAAATAAGAAACTGATTTACTGGGGCATTTTACTTGTGTGTGTGTGTGTGGAATCAAGTGTGAGGGCTTTGCTTGCTTGTTGTTTTCCTTATTTGTGGCCAAATTAGTCTCTTTTCTTTCATGTTTCATTTATTTTGAATCATTTGTTGGCAGTTGGGTGGCTGCATATGATATTTTGACTACAGCTCCAACAAGAAATGAGGGCACGTTGGGCATGCTCCCCCCCCCCCCCCCCCCCCCTTTTTTTTTTGTGAAATGTCAAACATAAACCTAGTGGGAATTTTTTTTTCTTTCTTCATCATGTTATATTGAAGAAGGGATGGACTAGTTCGGTACTTTACTAACAATAACCCAAGAAAATGGATGTTAAATTGAAGCCTTTCCTGTGATACAACTGAGTTTTGATCTCTTAAATATTTGTCATGTAAACTGTTACGCTCTCAACTTGATGTTTTTGATCTTTTAATTTTTCTGCTGCTATACTTGTTTCGCTTGTATGTTGCCTTTTATTTGTAAAGGGTGAGAGGAAAAAGTATAAGAGTCTGCTATTAACATCATTCGAAGTATTTTTCACCAAGAGAAGGAAAACGGGAGTGCGGGGAGAGATTTTTAAAAGAATAGACGATTGTCCAAAGATGTGGCTCTTTTCCCCCCTCTATTCAAATAGATAAATTGCTCTACCCATAGTTTAAGTGCATGCTATCAGATCGGGCATTGATCACCTTGAACTGACACCGATCGGCCAAGATGATCAATTTTTGACAGTTTTACCCTTGGTCTATACTGTTTCATTGACATGGGATCGGCTAGGTATCGGGATTGCCGGATTAGCATGTGATGATATCGATCTAGATCGGCTGATGCCTCAAACCATGGCTCTACCATATCCGCATACTATAAGATCAGCACTTATTTGGGCCCATCCTCTATAACCAACCCAGTCAGGTTCACTTACCCCTGCATGTATACTCCATGTCATCAGTTTAAATGTCACTGTTCCCGCCTACGCAATGTGGGACTCCTCTGTGGTACAGTATAGTGTGCGGTGCACATTCAACAGCTTTGTGCCCCTTGGGATGTCCGGTCTTGTGCTGGGATGTGTGTTTGGGTTCTCACAGTCAGAAAAGACGGACACTTATTTTTGTCACGTGACACAAAATTAAAGGTGACTTAAATTTTTTTGGACAAAGATGGACTTCTAAGTACCCTGTCCACATGTTGAGATTAAATGGAAACAAAGTTTGCCAAATGGCAAAGGTCTGCCAAGAAGGTGTGTTGACCACTGAAGGGAAGCATGGACATATATGAAAAGGTATCCTTTTACAAGAGGGGGAAATTAATAATTTGAATTTAGATCCTCTCCAGTGTCATTGGAGGTTTAGCATGCATCCAACGGTTGGGAGAACTTAAAGATGCATGTCCGTGTGTTTAATTGCCCTGATCCTCCCAATCGTTAAATGATTGGAGAATAACCGATTCCTAATAATTGAATTTGGTTCTAGTCAATCAAATCATTCTCTAGATATTCAATTATCAAATTATCAAATTCTTTCTTTCCACATGTAGCAAAATTGTCATCCTTATCCAAAAACTAAGGCATACATATGTAAAGATACTTCCGCTTATATATTAGTAAAAGTTGTTTTACATGGATAGTATCATAGTCCACCAATCCTATGCCAGTCAAAAAAAGCGAGGTGGCCTGGGTTTAATGATTTAGTCCTTGGGAGCAGAATTTGGACCCTGAGGAGTGATAGAAGCTATGCACCGTTGTCCAACACAAGGGCAATATTGTCATGAAATTGTTCTAGTACTGTATATATATTTGTTTAAATGAATATAAATCTGTGTTAGCATTTTCGCATAATAGAATTTCGATTTTCTTGGTATCAGAGTGTTAGGGTCCTTTTTTGCAAACTTTCCTTCTCCGTCTTCTTCTTCTTCTTCTTCTTCTTCTTCTTCTTCTTCTTCTTCTTCTGCAATGATGGACTCTTGACTCTTCTCCACCTAAAACGAACACTCCTTTCAACATAGAACTCTCTCCTCTTAATCTCCCCAAATCTCTTGTTTCCACACCATCTTCCTCTATTACACATCTAGTCTTTGAAATTTCCAATGTCAACTCTCATTCCCATAAATCTTGATTATGATAACTTCCTCATGTGGCAAACCCTTTTTCTCCCTGTCCTCAACAGTTATGATGTATTGATCATGTGGATGGTTCAATGAACCCTCCTCCTACCACTCTTATGGATGAATATGGTCACTCCATCTCTAATCCCACTTATATTTCTTGGAAACGGGTAGATGACAAGATTGTTTCTTAGATCAATGCAACCTTGTCCATTAATGTGTTAAAACACATATCTTAAAGCCTTATAATTCTCTCACGGCCCGACAAACATGGTTGCAATTGAATGGCTTTTTCATGATCAGGCCAATGTCAAATATACAACAACAACAAACATAATCTTATCCCAACTAAATGAAGTTGGTTACAAGGATTCAAATGTTAAAGAAGCAAAGAAGAAAAGTTGAAAGGAGAAAATACGGGGATAAGTTTAGGGAGGTATCGTAGAATATAGATACGCCTCATGAAAACATCCCTTATTGGCCAATGCCAAATATCTTCAATTGAAAATGCAATTTTCTCTCTCAAGAAAGCTGATCTCACCATGGCTGATTACCTTTGCTTGGTTAAGTCCCTCTCAGACTCCCTCACTGCTATTGGTCATCCTCCTGCTGATGAAGATGTGGTCATGCAAACTTTAACTGGTTTGCCCTCTGATTTTGAGAGTTATGTTGTGGCCGTTACTGCTTGTCCACCACTTCGCACTTTCGAAGAACTTTGATCTCAACTCCTCAGTCAAGAGATCCGTCTTCAACACTCTCGAACCCCATCGCCTGATCATTCGGTAATTTTCAGCAACCATGGTCGTGGTTTCCGTGGTGGCAAAAATAAGTATCGTGAACGTGGCTACTTCCATTCTCCAAACTACAACAACGGTATTCGTGGTCATAGTTGTACCAATACCAAGAATTTTTCCAATTTCCACCAGCACCATACCTACTCTCACTCTTCTTCTTCCCCATTATCTAATGGTATTCTTCCTACTCTTACCTTTTCTAACAAAGGTCTCCAGTGCCAAATTTGCAAGAAAAGCAACCACAGTGCTTTGGAAAGTTTGAATAGATTTAATCAAGCTTATGCCGCGGATGATCTTCCAACCTCTTTTGCGGCCATGAACACTCAATCACTCATTGATCACTCTTGATGTCCAGACACAGGAGCCTCATCCCACATGACCCCCTCTAAAAGTATTATTTATACCAAATCCCCTTAGTATGGTCTTGACAAAATTTTTGTGGGTAATGGTAATCTCTTGCTTATTACCCATATTGGTCATGCTTATTTCCATACTCCCAATCATCGTTTTCATCTCAAAGATGTGCTTGTTGTTCCTGATCTCAAGAAAAATTTACTTTCAGTTAAGAAATTTGCATCTGATAATAATGTTTCTCTTCATTTTGATTCATTTGGTTTTTCTCTCAAGGATTATGCGACGAAAACACCGCTCGTTCGTTGCAATAGCAAGAGCTCCCTTTACCCTATTCCACCAAGCGTTGCTCGTCATTGTCGCAGAGCAGAGAGCTCATGCTGAGTTTCTTCAGGTGTCCCAAGTGACCAAGCAGGACCCTATTGGAACGGTTCCTGGCCCAAGCCCTCCTTCCCCTACATGGACCCCTCCTCCACCTCCTTCTGTTGAGCTGAATTGTGACGCATAGTGGAGTAAAGAGCTTGGAAAAATGTGGGTTAGGGTACATATTTCGCAACAGCAACGGTGGCCATATCAGATGTGATCTCCTTCCAAGTTGAAATTGACTACATTGAGGTGGAATCAGATTCAAAAGAAGTTACCCCCCTTCATAGTGGAAGTAAGCATAGACCTCCTCTTGCTCTTCAACCCATACTTTCCGATATTAATCACTTGTCCTCTTACTCTTTTCTTGTCGTGTATGACAATTTGGCCGAATTTCCTTTTGTGATTGATGGAAGAGTATAATCCAACTTCTACGAGTTTAACATGAAATGAATAGATATCTTTTCTACCCAAAAAACAATCTTGGATATATAGATGATTAATTTAGGTGAATTGACCATTAAGATTAGTCATAGATTTTATCATTTAATCATGTGTTGAATGTAATATAATCAATTGTCCTCCCAGTACAAGCATATTTGTATTTTTCAGCCCTCCGTACATAGTCATGCAATACTCGTAACTAAATTTGGGGAAAATTATTTATGTGTGAGATGTGATCCCTATACCCAGACACATGTGGACAATTGATAACCAGCAACCTATTCTCACGATCTCACCGCCCTCCCCTCCCAATGTTCTCACCGTTCTTCCTGAAACCTTTTTCCTGCCCCTGCGAATTGTGATAACCACCGCAGGCTCTCCAGAGCATTAGACCTAAGCAAATTTCTGCTTTAGAATAACTAATAATGATTAGTGAGAGCCTGCTCGAAGTATTCTCTTTTGGGGTGGGTTACAAAATTTCCCTCAAACCCAATCTTGTAGGATTCAATCCCGGGTTTCACTATCAATAGTTGGAGACCTTCACCACCAAGCCAAGGGTGATGCCTCCTCTGTTTTGACTCATTCCCATCAAGAAGCGTAGAATGGTAGAATATGAGATCCCTGTCCAGAAATGATTTTAGACCTTCGATCTGAACTCAATTTGGTCTGGACAAGTTCAGAATTAGAAAACCAAACTAACACTTCCAATTCACCCATAGAAACCCAGTCATGTAAACTACAAATCTGAAGGGAAAAAAAAAATGGCCCCAATATAATTTCCAGCAGAATTAAATTAACTGTACATTATTCTTTAACCACACAAAAGAAAGCTTTCCACAATAATAAAAGAAATAAATAGGATCATCAATATGGCAAGAGCGAGGATTCTTTGATCAAGCGGCATAACGGAGCATGCACCAGTGAGGGGCGGTGGAACCGTGGTTCCATAAATAGGCGACAAAGAAGGTGCTAGCATACTCTCCATGGTCAGCTTAGAGAAGCTTTTCTCATGAGTAATCACAGCAAAATCTTCCACCAACCCCATAGTTCCCTGCCTGTAACCAGCATTCCACGCCACCTACTCCAAGCATGCCTAAGTGCCCCTTGCCATTAGCACCCTCTAAAAGTTGGCCGGAATCCTTTTTGGGAACATATCTTCTTCTTCTTCTTCTTCTTTTGGGTTCTGTAGGAAGAAGGGAAGGGGGAGAGCAGGTCATCTACGTCATCACTGTGAATCTGCTATTATTGATGGCATCTTCCTTGTCAGCGGCTATGCTGAGGTCCCTGCCTTCTTCTTCCCTCATCAGATACTTATCGACCTGGGATGCAGCTTTTCGGCCCTCTGAGATTGCCCATACCACCAGTGATTGTCCACGTCTGCAGTCTCCAGCTGCAAAGACCCCTTCTACATTAGTTGAGAACTGTCCATACTCAGACTTCAAGTTTGAACGGTTGTCTCGCTCCAAGTGTAGCTGGTCTGCAATTGTCTGCAAATATCCATGAATACAACATTCAAAAGTCAATACTTGGGTGAGTCCAACCCAGAGGAATTTCCTTAACACCATAAATTCAACCCAAAAGAATGGGGAAAGGGTCTTTACATCAAGGGAAAATCTAATTTTAACAAAAGTTAGTGAAAAAAAATAATAACCTTACTTTTTTTCCCTTTTAATATAACACACTTTTTTTTTTCAACAAGGACAAATCTTGTCATTTCAAATGTGTACTTTAGAATTATTTAAAATCTTAACCCTAAATTAAATAACTTCAAGGAATAAGATAAGGAGCAATTAAAAGAAGGCTACGAATTCTCACTTCACCACATCTTGGCGATATCAAGAAGCACCCTTATATAAAAAGCCTTTTAACATGTTAAAAAGTTGGAACCACACAACAAAGCTCCAACCTTATAAGGCCTTTTTCCTTCCCCTTCCCCCCCTCCCCTTCATTTTGTTTTCTTGACTCCTGTCTCAGCCAAGCCAAAAACAGTGTTGACCAAATTGAGCAAATGAATCTGAATAATGCATTTCTGAAACTGGTTTCAGTGTAAAAACGCACAACCAGATCCAGGGCAATTACAAGTGGAAGATTGAGAATACTAACCGACTCGGGACCAAGGAAACCCATTGCTAGGAGTATGAGGTCAGCCTCAATTATTTCCTCAGAGCCCTCAACTTCCTTAAACTGAAACCTCCCACTGGCATCCTTCTCCCAGCGTACTTGCACCACCTCAAGTCCTTTCACAGCCCCACTATCGTCTCCTACAAACCGCTTAGTCAAGACCTCAAAAGACCTTGGATCTTTCCCAAACTTTGCAGCTGCTTCCTGATGGCCATAATCGACACGGAAAACACGAGGCCACTGCAAAACAAGAGTAGCACAATCAGAATGTATCACTTTGACTACATCCAAACAGTGTACCTTAATGCAACTTCCATAACAGACAAATGCTCCACCAAAGCAATTAGTAAATGAAAAACTTGACCCAGTCAACAGACAACCATATCAATTTATCTGACAACCACATGATCAGACAATACATTGAATATTAGGCATACGACAAGACACATGGCCTTACACAGCACTTTCTGAAGGCAATGGAACCTTTTCCTTTTTGGGGGGAGAGAGAGAGAGAGAGACCAAATTTGGCTGTTCTAGTGGACAGCTGCTTTAAAGAAAATCTTAGTGTAAGGGTCGAACCTGTGGCCAAGGGTTGCCTGGAGCCCTAGTCTGAGGTGGTTGAGGGAGAAGCTCTAGATTTACAATGCTGGAGCAGCCATGCCGGATTGATGTCCCTATGCAGTCGGTGCCTGTGTCACCCCCTCCTATGACCACCACCCTTTTTCCCTTTGCAGATATGTAGTTTCCATCCAGGAGGTTACTATCCAGTAAGCTTTTTGTATTCGCATGAAGAAACTCCATGGCAAAATGGACTCCTGCGAGTTCCCGTCCTGGAACAGGAAGATCCCTGTGGACCAATCGTGCAAGAGATCTTAGTTTTGTGCTGCAATATGGCAACAGCTAATGACCAATAATCAACAAGCATGGCTATTTAACATCTTCATGGTAAAAAAACGATCTTAGAAATCATCATGGAAAGGATTACAACAATGTATTTGTTTTTCATTACCTGGGCTTTGTAGCTCCCAAGGCCAAAACAATGGCATCATTCTCCGCACGAAGCCGCTTGAGAGAGTACAAGGGATCTGTTCCAACGTTTGCACTGACAACAAAATTGACACCTTCCTCAGCCATCAGATTGACCCGCCTTTGAACAACTTCCATCTTATCAGCCTTCATGTTGGGAACCCCATACATCATGAGTCCTCCTATTCTGTCAGCACGCTCAAACACTGTCACCAGATGGCCCATTTTGTTCAACTGATCAGCAGCAGCCAAGCCAGCAGGTCCACTACCCACAATAGCAACTCTCTTCCTGCATTCAGAGGCACAGACAAATTTTTTATTTTAAACAATGTCAAAATAGAATATTATAGATATTGTTCACCAAAAAACTAATGGGTAACTTCGTAATTCTCACAAAAACATGGGCAACTAGGCACGATACTGGACAGATGCAAGGGGGGAGGGGAGTATCTAGATCACAATTTCAGAATAACTAAAAAGCAGGCCTCCAAATTGGATCTCAACAATGTGGAGTCAACCTATCAAAAGAGCAAAAATCTCGTCAGTTAAAGCTTATGAGAAGGGAAAGCATACCCAGTCCTCATAGGGGGAGGTTGAGGTACCATCCAGCCTTCCTCAAAAGCCTTGTCTATGATGGAGCACTCTATGCTTTTGATAGATACAGGGTTCTCAATAATACCAAGAACACAAGAACCTTCACAAGGTGCAGGGCAAACTCTGCCAGTAAACTCTGGGAAATTGTTTGTCTCTAAAAGCCGATCCAGTGCCTCACGCCATCTGTTTTGGTATACCAACTCATTGAATTCTGGTATCTTATTCCCAAGGGGACATCCCGATTTATCCTGATACAAGAGAAATGAGAAACAGGCAAATAAAAAAAATTGGATGAGAAAAAAATATCCTTGCCATTAAACCTTTTTTTTAAAGGTTGGGGGGGGGGGGGGGGGTACATAGAAGACATTGAACCATAAACAGTAGCTCTGTGTGCCACTCACTGATGGCAGAAGGGAGTTCCACAGTCCATACAACGAGCTGATTGGGTCTTCAAAAGTTCTCCTGGTTTCGACTCTTCCATAACTTCTTTCCAGTCATTAATCCGAGCATTAGGATCCCTGTATGAAATGCTCTCCCGCTCATAAGCAACAAAGCCTCGATGCTTGACAGCATCAGCAACCCGGGTTGGCCTCTTTACTGTTTCTTCCTGTGCCACCTTCAGTGAATACAGCAACTATTGTCAGAGAATTAAAGGAAAAAAATAAGAGACAGAGGGGAGAAAAACCCAAAACAAGCATAAAACTAGTAACATCCTGACAGAAAAGTGTGCCATTTATTCACCTAGAAATAATAGAGCTTCCTGGTCTTTCCACAAATGACATATACTTTCAAAGAACAAAACAAAAAACTCTAGAAACCTTTTCTTTTTGCTTCTTTTTCTCAGGGGAGGCAGGGTGGGAAGAATGTGGGTATCTGAGTAGACTTGGAGGACATACAAATCATTTGCAATTCAAGCCTTCAAGCCTCATCACAAGTTTGGCTACAAAAATCTTATTCTCCAAATCCCTCTCTCTAGGGCCATATATTCATTAAATCATAAATGGTAATGTCTTTCACAAGCCTAGTTTCACAACTTCAACACCCCCCCCCCCACAAAGGAAAAAAAACCAGAGAAAAAAAAGGAAAAACAATATTCATCCTTCTACTTCCTCGGGTGAAAATTTTACAACCCATATCAGCTGGCTAGTCCATTTTGTTCATTGTCATGTTACTGAGAAGATCCCAAAAAGGACACAACCAAGTTTGCACGAACCACGGTATTGTGAATTGTAATATTCCAATAGTCTACGTTATGCTTGAAATTTTTCTTCTTGTTCTAAATAAAAAAAAAATAAGAATCTGCAAACAGATGAAGACCACAGCCTCTTGTTCTTTTGGTCCACTAAAGCATATGTACGATAAGCCTACACTATATACTAGAATGAATACTATAATGGAAGAATCTTTTACAATAACAACTCAAGGTAATTAATTATCAACCACATTACCTGACTTGCATTCCCATTTGAGGACGCAGCTGCCAACTTCTTGAGCTCTTCAAAAGCATCCTTCTCCATCAACTCTACCTCGTCTTGTTCTTCAGATTCTCTGGCAGCTCGTTCCTCTGCTTCTCTATTGGTTTTCTCAGCCTTCATGTTTGCAAGAACCCGTTTATAATCCCTTGGGAATACTTTGACAAACTTCGGGAGAAGATTCTCAAAGTCAGCAAGGACTTCCCTAGCTAATTTGCTGTCAGTGTGTCGCTGATGTTGCTGTATCAACATCCTTAGTGTCATAATATCCTCTTCATCCTCAACTTTATCAAGATCTACCAGCTCAAGATTGCACCGAGTTTGGAACTTTTCATCGACATCAAGAACATAAGCAATCCCACCACTCATACCAGCAGCAAAATTCCTCCCAGTTTTTCCAAGCACAACAACAACACCACCTGTCATGTACTCACATCCATGATCACCAACGCCTTCTACAACTGCCCTAGCTCCTGAATTGCGCACGCAAAACCTCTCAGCTGCCATCCCATTGAAATATGCCTCCCCACTTGTTGCACCATAGAGAGCGACATTTCCAATCACAATGTTTTCTTTAGGATCAAACTTACTTTCCCTCGGAGGGTAAACTACAACTTTGCCCCCTGATAATCCTTTCCCAACATAGTCATTGCTGTCACCTTCAAGTTCAAGCATGATTCCCGGGCAGAGGAAGGCTCCAAGGCTCTGTCCAGCACTCCCACTGAACTTGATGTGGATTCTATCTGCAGGAAGACCTGACATATGGTAACGTTTAGTGACTTCGTGACTGAGCATGGTTCCAACAGCACGATTCACATTCCGGATTGGCATTTCGATGTACACAGGAAGACCTTTTTCAAGAGCAGCTTTGGATAGAGAGATAAGTTCTTGGTCTAAAGCCATGTCCAATCCATGATCCTGCTTTTGGACACAGAATTGGGCCGCTTCCGGCCGGATATCAGCTGCAGGTCTGAGCAGTAGTGAAAGATCAATGTTCTCCAATTTCTCATTGTTCTTAATAACTTCCTTATCAATTTCCAGCATATCTGAACGACCAACCATCTCATTGATGGTTCGAAATCCAAGCTGAGACATGATTTCACGCACCTCCTCTGCCAGCATAAAGAAGAAATTTATGACATGCTCAGGCTCCCCAGCAAATTTCTCACGAAGAACAGGATCTTGGGTGGCAATACCAACAGGGCACGTATTCTTGTGGCATTTACGCATCATGATGCAGCCAAGGGTTATCAAAGGAGCGGTGCTAAAGCCAAACTCTTCGGCACCAAGAAGTGCTGCGATGGCCACATCCCTTCCAGTTTTAAGTTGGCCATCCGTCTGGAGAGTAGTTCGACCACGAAGGTCATTTGCAACTAATGTTTGATGAGTCTCAGCCAAACCAAGTTCCCATGGTAGCCCAGCATTCTTGATACCAGTCCAACGCGAAGCTCCTGTTCCTCCATCATGACCAGAGATCAAAACATGATCGGCATGGCCTTTCACTACGCCACTAGCAATAACTCCCACACCAGCTTCAGACACCAGTTTCACACTGATTCGAGCACCTGGATTAGAATTCTGTAGAATATAAAAATGAAATAAGTCAATTACAGAAAACTACCAAAAAAATAAAACTACATGCCCTGGAATTAGGCGAAATTGCACAAACGGGAGTCTATCCCAAAATAAGAAAAGAAAGAAAAAGAAAATCACATAAGCAAAATGGAATGGAGGTCATGACATAACCCCTCCCCCCACAAACACAAACATACGCAGACAAGATGACACATATTTGTACCTTTAGATCATGAATTAATTGAGCAAGATCTTCAATAGAGTAGATATCATGATGGGGAGGAGGACTGATAAGCCCCACACCAGCAGTGGAGTTTCTAGTGACTGCAATATCTCCTATAACTTTGTGGCCTGGAAGTTCACCTCCTTCACCTGGCTTAGCACCCTGAATGAAAAGATAACCTTATAATTCAGATAAAAATAAAATCCACTCCACAAGGGAAAGCAAATATCAGTTCACATATAACCTCACCAAATGCCAGAGGTGTATCAGTTAAAGATGCAAAGACACCCAGAAGGTGCGTTGCAGATTCTGCAACATCTGCCCATGAACATAAACACATAAACAAGAGGAACTTCTGTTCCGATAGGAATATAGCGTCTAGGTAGGAAAATAACCTCGACAGAGAAAAAGAAAATAAGGGTCTAAACCAGTGTGGAGTAGCTAATATATCGTATTCAACAATTACCTGAGCCATTTTTATCTGTAGCTCATCAGCATTTGTAAGGTAAAAGCTAGAAACCCCGAATCTCCCACTGGCAACCTGCTTAATTGCACTCCTCCTAGGATTCATTGAACCATCTGGAAGAGTCTGCATTCGAGATGGATTCTCACCTCCCTCACCTTCAGTAACAACAAATTAATAATTATACAACTTGGGCAATCAAAGAAAAATGACAAGAACCAGCAAAATTGTTCTAAACAAATCAACACCTTGCCCCCTCTCCCCACTCCCCCACCCCCAAAAGAAATAGTTATAGAATACACACTATGCTACCTCAAAATACTTCTAAAAGGAATCAAAACCCAATAACTGAAAATCTAAATGACGCATGTAGGCCTAGATTTACAAATAAAAAAACGGTATTTAGATGTTATCAATTGATTAGAGTTAAAATGATTACTGAATTTAACAATTGATAACTGAATTTAAAATTCCAGTAACTAAAAAATTGACAGCACAATGAAAATTTCCAAACAGCTAAAGAATTTCTCAAACAACTACGATCTACTAATAAAAATCAAGCGTCGATCAATACCAGTATTTGATTTCCCCCCCATTCTGTTCATGGCGATTGCAAGGGTTGTATGTGCTTCTAGCGATATTGAGCCGTAACTCATGGCCCCTGTACAAAAACGCTTCACAATCTCACTTGCTGGTTCAACTTCATCCAAGGGAACCTTAAACTCTGATTCCTTAAACTTCAGCATCCCTCGCAAATTGCAGGATTTATTGAGTTCATGGATGTGCTTGGAGTATTCTTTATACGCAGCTACACTATTTGCTCTGGCAGCCTCTTGTAGTTTTGCTATTGCAAGAGGATCATTAAGGTGCACCTCTCCGTCTTTTCTCCAATGATAATCTCCAGGATTTGGCAGTGCAACCGCTTCTGCACTTCCAGGAGGCAGAACCCTAGTTGGAAAAGCCAATTCATGTAGTTGAAGTGCATCCTGTGCAAGCATTTCAAATGTTGCACCCTCAACCCTGCTTGGAGTCCCATTAAAACATTTCTGGATCACCTCAAATGAAAGACCTAGAGCCTCAAAAATCTGAGCACCCTTATAAGAGGCTAAGGTCGATATCCCCATTTTCGCAAGAACCTTCATCATTCCATAGTTGCTTGCTTTGAAGTACTTCTTCACCAGGTCCTCCTTAGAGTGGAACTCACCATTTGCTTTAGGTGGGATCTTACCATCAATCTGCAGTTTCCAAATGGCTTCTATGGCCAAGTATGGGCATATAGCATCAGCACCAAATCCAACCAGGGTACAGAAGTGGTGCACTTCACGTGGCTCAGCAGATTCAACTATTAAACTGATTCGAGTTCGCTCGAGTTTTGAGACCAAATGGTGATGAATAGCACCAACAGCTAACAGGGAGCTTACAGCGACGTGGTTTGATGAAAAAGCTACATCAGAACGTTGAAAAAAATAATGATTAGATGGTACTGCAAATGGATATCTTAAAAAAATAAAAAAAATCAATTAAGTCAGGTCAAAGAACAAAAAGAAATGTTTGAAATTTTGGATAGACAACTAAGCCATCTTGACATGATCACTTTTTTGTTTTGCCTTCTACTTCAGAGAAAAAGGAACCACATCATTCAAATAGAGGTTTATCGGAGGGCTCATAAGTTCAGAGTTGTTACCTCGATCCGAAAGCACCAGTGTAGTATAACCTTCCTTGATTGCCTTGCGTGCTTCAAGGCAGATCCTATCCAATGTCTCCTCCAAACCTCTCCTACCACGACTTTTAGAATAAGTAATGTCAAGCACCTTGCTCCGCCAACCTCTATAGTTCATCTTTTTTAGCGCCTCCATTTCTTCAATGGAAAGGAGAGGCCCTTTCAGTGAGAGGCGATGGCACTGTTCTTCGGTAGTCTCTGTCAGATCACCTTCTGGGCCAATCATGCACTGCATAGAGGTGACTATCTTCTCCCGGATTGGATCAATTGGTGGGTTCGTTACCTGAGCAAACATCTGCTTGAAATACTCAAACGTGAGCTTCTCTCTGTTTGACAGAACAGCCAATGGAGCATCATTTCCCATTGAGCCAAGGGCCTCAGTTCCATCCTTGGCCATGGGAAGTAACAGCATTTCCAAGGCTTCTACTGTGTAACTGTACAAGGAAATCATTCAACTCAGCTTTGTGCAAAGTGCAAAAGAATGAAAACTGCAAGCAGGCTGAATAGGTTAGAATTTACTTACCCAAAAGCCTTCAGTGGAGCCAACAGACCATGAATACCCATGCTCACCATATTCTCATCATGGCCAGAATCCTAGACATAAAAATAGAGTTAAACCAGACATAAAATCTCCTAAACAGATGAAACTGCAAGAGAAAACATTAATGTACTCACCGGCACTGCCCCAGACATGCCTGGCGGAACCCTTTCAGACTCAGGAACAGAATCAACTATATCTTTCAGTTCTATCTTCTGTCTGCTGAGCCACTCGCCGTATGGCCTTGCAAGAGAATACTGCTGTTTGAGGGCCTCATCATCTACAACAATATGCTTCTCAAAATCTACTAAAAGCATCATTCCAGGGTTCAGTCTTCCTTTCCGACAGACATCTTCAGGTGGAATGTCTACAACCCCCACTTCACTCGCCATGATGACACGCCCACTATGAGTAATGTAAAAGCGACCTGGTCGCAGTCCATTTCGATCCAATGTGGCTCCAAGATAACGGCCATCAGTAACTGCAAATTACCAGAAAATATGCGTGTCAAATAAATTAGTATTCATGGAGGTAAAAAATAAGCATTTAAGTACAAAAACAAATGCTTCTTAAGCAAGGGGAATCTTATTTTAAATTGGAATTATTACATGAAATAAGAGCAGGCCCATCCCATGGCTCCATAAGAGCGGAGAAATATTCATACAAGGCCTTCCTCTCTGGATCCATAGTCTTGTCATTTTGCCATGCTTCTGGGATCATCATCATGACAGCTTCAGGAAGACTTCTGCCAGCTCGAACCAGAAGCTCCAGGACACCATCAAAAGCCCCTACAAGGATGAGACACATTTTAATTACAATAAATAAATCCTCATAAATGCAGAGATGGGCTGTCTGCCTTCCTCCCTTCTCACTCATACTGTTCTCCCTAGGTATAGAATCATGTATTTGCCTCATAAACATAACATAGCTTTACATATGTACGTTTAGAAACAAATATGCAATCATATATGCAAATGCAAGCACATGCCTAAGCATATGTGGCCTTTGCATATGAACAGATGCACTGTGTTAGGCTACAGTCTGACCTGAATCAGATGAGCTAGCATCCACAATAGGTAACAGCTTCTTCATCTCATTCTTTGACAATGCAAGTTCCTTGCACTTCAGAAGACCTTCACGTGCCTTCATCCTGTGCAAAAGAAAATGCATCAGCATACCATAGTCTAAAAAATCCACTATCAATTTGTGTAATAAAGTTCTTCATCTGGTGATATTCTTCAAATCTTCTTATTTGACAATGTCCACTACACAGCACAAATCAACGAATGTGAGCTAGAGTAGAAATCGCTTCAGCATATCAGATATGGTATATCCATATCATATTGTGCAACAAATAGATGTCAGGAAACACGGAAGAAGAAGAGCAAGAATAAGATTAATAACATAAAAATACAACTTGTTGAAAATAATAAATAGAAATTTTCTTGCAACTTCAACCACTGTGTTGTTATACAGTTTCATAATAGTGCCTGATAGCCATGCCCAAAACCATTTCACAGGGTAAACTCATTACTTTCAATGTAATTGAATAACATAACACTCATTCCTAAGCAGATAGTAGTTATGGCTACTTTGTATAAGAAAATCACCAGAATCTCTCCCAAAACCACAACACCCCCACCA
>NC_056562.1:37566979-37631542 GCF_013358625.1 Macadamia integrifolia
CCCCCCCCCCCCCCAAAAAAAAAAAAGGAGAGGTGGAGAGGGTAAGTTTGTATTCACTGGAATTGAGCACATACCAGTTTATATTGCCTCGAAGAGTGTTGATCTCCCCATTGTGGCCCAGGACACGCATGGGTTGAGCACGGTCCCAGCTAGGAAAAGTGTTTGTTGAGAACCTGGAGTGAATCTGCCACAATGAGACAAATCCACATTGTCACTGACAATTCCAGCTATTCTTTTCATGGTATGGAGAAGCCATCTCAGAAACAAAAAGATAAATGTGTGTTCAGGACGCCCAATAAATATTATACATTTGCCATATCTGCGGTGTCAATGCAACACATGGTGAGAACCCTAAGCTACCTTGACCAAATCAATCCCCTTTTCCACCTCCAAGTCTCATCCTCAAGAATTGACCAGAGCTCATCCTCAAGAACTGACCAGAGAGAGGAGCACTGCATTCTGCAACATGGTTTACTAGGCAATAAGGTTTCTCACCAACTCACCCAAGACATCCAAACCAGCATCCAAATTCAAACAGTAATCAACAAGAGTTCAAGCACTTAAGAAATCATTCAAATTTCATTGCCTTAGAAGTCACTTTTTAACCTTACATCTTTTCAGTTACCAGTGAATCCCTCATGCGGCAGCTTGTTGAAGAATGAAGTTTGTGGAGAAAGAAGCAAGGGGATGGGAATTATATTTACCAGGGCCATGTAGCTTGTAAACCTTTCATTGCCAAGATCTTCATGGTAGTAGTCCTTCAACTGATCAGGCTTTAATTGACCTTTGTAAACAATAGTCCTGGACAAAAAAGGGGGTAAAGTATAAATTATCTGCTTCAAAAAAATAAAGTAAATAATTAATTAAATTATCTGGATGCAAAGCTGCAATGCCCTCAAAATTTACAATTTCTAACTCAGAAATAAATGTAAATAAATAAAGCTTTCCAAATACCACACCTTGAAGAAAGAGAACATATATAGAAGTCCTTGACTCCACCATGCTGGAGGTTTAAAGCAGCACGGATAGCAACCATTGAAACCCTCCTCAATATGTACATCTGCCAGAGAAACAGATTATAGTGAAAAAGAATAATAAAGGACAAGAATGAAGCAATAATAAACTAAAAAGGAACAAGAAGATATTAATATTGATCATTTTCCTTCAGCACATAAGCATTATTTGGGTTGCGGAGGGGGTTTGAGATCTCCAGTGAATGAAGTTCAGTATAACCCTCTGGTCAAGCTAATTTTTTATTGGAGAGCATAGACTTGGTTTATTAGAGAACCATAATACGCTGGTAAGAATGTGGACAAATTGTATGCTATAGAAACCAAATTTCAATAATTATAATACCCTAATATACCCCAGTATATACCATGTAACTTGAAAGCTGCAATTAAATGAAATGCTGAAAATCAGCTTTTGATCCAAGAGAGGTGACTACCTGTTGCTCAAAATCAGCTTTTGATTTAGGACTTGGGGTAAGAAATACTTGTTGAATAACAGGCTCTGTTTGCAGAGCAGATTTGCCCAGTCCTGTGTTATCAGTTGAAACAGAGCGCCACCCAAGAACAACATGCCCCAGTGACTCAGCTACCTTCATTTACAATCAAGAACTTAAAGTAAATAATGTATCCAAAGAAATTCAAACAAGAATTTTCCAAACAGAATGCAAGTCATGTAAGTGACCAGACGACGTTGCTGATTTATGTTGAGTTGAGCCTACAAGTACACATTAATCTCTGGGTAGGGGGCCGAATGTTGGAATCATCCATATCCAAAGTTCTGGCCATAGTGCCTTGAATGCCCAGAGTAGTGACAGAGAGCAGGGAATCAAAGGAAGAGAAACTCCTTTCATCCCCAGTGATGAATACACAGTTTACAGAGGTGGCTATACCTAGTATCCATACTGAAATACAAGGTATCAACCTCTATAAATATCAGAAGTTGCTGACCCAAAGTAGCAAGTGTAGTATAGGCTGTAACAGTATGATGGACCAATTATTTATTCAACATTAAACATGACCATGAGAATAACCTTGAAGTTTATTAAAAAAGACTCATGTTAAAATTTCTAATGAAGCAGCACTAGACTTTATATCAAGTTTGCTCCTCACAGACACTAAACAACTTATATTTCACAAAAAGTAGAAGTCCTAATCTAACCTATCCTAGCTTACAATACAGACCATTACATGTTACCACAGCAAAAAAATACAGAGAGAGGGTCTGTGCACATAAATTTATCAGCAAATACAGAAGATCATTTTGAATAATTTACAGTAAAACCAAACATAAGACAAATGAATTGATTTTAAACCAATTAGCATGTTATTTATGCCCGCTCTAAATATGAGCAGATTTGTCAAAATTCACATGTTCGAACAGATAATCATATTGCAGATATCAGATTTGAACGAGCTGCAAAAGAAAATTCTTACCCAAACGATACACCTTAAGTTCATAACTAATACTGTAGAGTCACAAAATTACCTTTGTAAATACTATTTTACTTTCTTCTCTGCGATTTTCAGATGTTGGCAAGAAGAACATACCAACTGCATACTCGCCTGGTGGGGGTAGCTCAAACCCAATATCCTTAGCAACCTGATAAAGATCATAAACGGGAATAAATATCAAAAGACAATATCATTTATCCCATCAAGCAACAAATCAAGTTAAAACCAACAGTATTCCAGGTTCAGTAGCCAATGATGCAAAAATCTCGAGTTCAATGTTTCGTTAGAACCTCATTGCTAACCAAACCATCTGCACTCCTTAAAGCCACGACAATTAAAGGTTTTTAAATTTAAAAAAGAAATAAAAAGAATCAACCACCACCCCCACCCCACTCAAAGAAGAACGGGAGAACATGCCTCGGTGAAGAAGCTATGCGGAAGAGCCACAAGAATGCCCGCTCCATCACCAGTGTTCGTTTCGCAGCCACATGCACCTCTATGTGACATCCGGATCAACATCTCTATTGCATCCGTTACCTGCAAACAGGAACCGCTAATGCAGAGTTAAACAAATAGAGGTGAAGAAAGAACCCAAAAGAGCATTCGGGAGATAACGACGATCCAGAAGATAAAATGTTAGGAAGGGACTTACAGTTTTCCTGTTACTTTCTCCCGACAACTCGGCCACAAATCCAACTCCGCATGAGTCCTTATCAAAGGACGGATCATACAAACCAAGTGGTTTCTCAGGCACCTGCGACAATGCCGAGCGCACCACTACTCTGAGCTTTGGTGGACGACCAGGACCATCCGATCTCCAAAGATGGAAACGTTCGGGAGCCGATGAACACAATCCTGTCCCGAAGAACCTGTTCTCCATAGCATTTTTTCGTTTCGTAGCAGAGCAACATGAAATTTGCTTCCGACTGCTACCAAAAGGAGCAACATTACACTGATGATTCAAAGAGGACCCCTGAGGAGAAGGAAAGGCTCCCGATTTGATTCGGAGTTGAAGAGCAGAACCAGATAAAACCGACATATTGTGAAAATGATGACTTCTTACAAGGAAGTCCAAAAGAAGAGTTCTTTTACAGGAAGGGGAATGAATTGTTTTTATTGATCGATTTCTCTGTTCGGAAGATTCATCAATATGTTTTGCTTCAATCTTTTGTACGATAAAAGATCGATCTCTCAATGCTAGCTCTGGCAAGAACTTTCACCAAAAAATGTCTTTCTTAGGCTTCAAAACACAAAAAAAATTAGCTATTCTGACAACCAATTCAGCATTTCTTCCAGTTCTGCAACAATAAACGCAGAATTTGTCAGATCACACCATTTTGAACAGACTCTAAGCCAAATCTCTGAAATTTTACACCCAGAGTACTCTTTCAAGGTCTGAAGACAGAACCTAATAATAGATTTCGACCAAGAGACACGAATTTCAGTCTGAGATTCGCAGATAGTCAGCCTCTGGTTTCAGATATAATAAGCGTCAAGGAAGGAGAATTGAAGAAGCTTGAAATGAATGAAAAAAAAGGAAGAAAATGGAGAGTAGAGAACCGATTCGCAGAGAGAATGATCGCAGCTGAGAAGGAGAAGCTTCTCACTCAGACCGCCAATCGTCTCCTAAACGAGTTCTCTCCATCTCTCTTCACGAGGAAACTCGCCATTTATAAGGAAGAAGGATGAAAGGAGGGTAGGTCTGTGGGAACTCCTCCATTTTAACAGTACAGTCTGTGGGCCCCACACTTTTATCCCTCCGAAATGACAGCTAGGATTCTTTATCAAGACACGTGGATTTGAGATTGATTTGACACGTAATCGACAGCCGCTGATGGTGGGGTCCCTAAAACTGACGTCTTCATGACGCCTCGGATTTTAACCACAGCCGACTGCAGCTTCGGTTCCGAGCCTCCGCGGCTCGTTCTCAGTAAAATCGAAATGTTTTTTTTTTTGGTAAGAATCAAAAATAGGTTTCTACTTTCCAAAATAATCCAAAATGATAAGTCAAATACCATAATTATCCTCGTCCATTTAGTGAAACCTCCAAAACATCCTTGGCGAACAGAACAATTGATTTGGATCCTTTCTAACGGAGGTTTTGGGGTCTTCCACTGAAGCCTCTCCAGTTAACACTTGTGTTAGAGAGGAACTAACAGAGACAACAAATTTCTAACAAACTTATATATCCCTAAGAAACAGAGCAACCATATCCCTAAGAAACAGGGTATTCTCTCTGAAAAACCATTTTTTGATTGGGATGAATCATCTTTTATATTTATATATATATATATATATATATGTAAAGAAATTTGAGTGAATCATCCCAATCAAGTAAAAAAAAATATGAAACGTGGTTAGGAATCAAGAAGACACGCCAATTCTAATGTCTTAGTTTTTAGTGATTCTGGGTATTTGCCCGAGTCACATGAAATTTATCTAGTCTTTTTATTTTTTAAATTATATTATTCATAAACTATAAGTTTGATGTAAAAATTTATTTGTTGTTTTTAATATTAATCTCTTTTTTTTACGAAACAACTATAGCCTCAAAATCCCCTCACTTAATGAAGAAAAAGAAAGAAAAATAATAAAAAATTGACTCATAAAAATCACCAAATTTAGAAGCATAAATCAAAAACTTAGTTTTCCAACTATATACATACACCTTCTCCTTCCTTCTTATATTGAGTAATGTTTAATATCTCAAGAAGACCAAGAATTACATAATCCATATTGTTAATAGAGTAAAGTTCTCAAAGGAGATAGAAAGAGGGAATAATGACTGATTACTTTAAGCAATTCTCACTCTTCTATATAAAATTATTTGGCACAACTCACAAGGTAGGAAGGAGAAACCAATCCAGAAGTGGGCACAGATTGCACATGGCAAGTTTGTTGACTCTAGGGCATGAGGATATGTTGACCATATGATCTTTTATTCCTGTTAAGTTATAACCTAACAGAACCTTCTTCTTTTGAATCAATCAAGTTCCAATACAAACATTAAAAAGATAAGTTGACAAGTCGAAACGTTTTTCTACCAAAAAAAAAAAGACAAGTCGAATCGTTTTTAAAATTTTGGGTCACCCATGACTGAAATCCTTGGAATGGGTAATCACAAAAATTAGAATAGATAATAAATTTTGAGTTGAGGTTTCCATGGTCCTCTCTTAGTACAGAGATTAGTGAGAATACATTCAATTCAAAAATGATAAAATTTTTATTTTTCATGAGGGCACGATGATCAATAATCAATTCATCTTTCCTAATATCTCAATGAGGTCACACCACTTTTGGATTTTTTTTTTTCTAAATTTTGAGTCCAAATTATTTTTAGCTTTGACATAAATCCAAGATTATTATTTTTGGATAATTAAGTAAACTTGAAATTGAGGTAAATAATTAATGTGGACTCGGAGGCCCTAATAGAGGAATTCTCCATTTAAACACATCATGACAGTATCAAGATATGAAAGAATAAGATTTTAAAACTTGGGATCAATCAAATCTAATATCAATCACGACCACCTTAGATCAGATTGGACCGTATTATATGAATTTACTCTTATTTTTAAATAAAAATAATTTTTATTACCACTTTATGCTAATATCTTACCAGCGGATGAGTGAAGGCTAATATCATTCCGATAACAAAATATCTGAAATACCCTCTACCAACCGTTTAGGCTTCAACCATCAATTTGAATGATCAGGCAACAAGTCAAGAGTCAAAACTGATATGACAACAAAAATGAGCAAATACATATGGGCCAATAAGTCCCATATGAGTTAATGGGTCTTAAAAAATGGGATCGGAAGCCGATCTGGATCTAGCCGATTCCATGAGGAAAACCCCTAAAAATGTCTTGAATATAACGATTCATGGGTTGGTACAATCCGATCTAGTCTGGATTGAACTCGGTTGCCATCGATCTGATTCCCAACTCTTAAGGTTTTATTTTTTTTAATCTTGATTAAACTCTTTTTGGCAAACCTAGTGGGAGAAAAAACCATGGGTTAAAGAACACTGCCCACGGCCCTGACAACATCTCTGTGCACTGACACATAGGACAATAAAATGACAGTTTGACCCTCACCTTGGATGATCATTCAACCTACTTGGAGTTAATAGGGTCAATGACCTCCTACTTTTACACATATTTTTCTACTCACATATGCATACGACAAGGTTTGATTCTATAGTCTCCTCCCCTTAACATCAACTCATCAAGCCAAAATTGTCACAAATTAGGCTAAGCTAGTGATTGAATTAGGTTACTATCAAACATTATTTGGATGAATTGAAAGCATTCGTAAATCTATTCATGACAAAATGAATGACAAATGTTTTATATCTATAAAGTTGCAGCCTAATGAAATAAATTCCTTATCTTGTCACCGCTCAAATCGATTGATTATGAATTTAAATCGACGCACTCCACTATTATTCATTAGTCTTAATAAAGCATTGTTTACCATATGAAAGACTTCAACCTAAGACAATGATCAGTATCATAAAACCCTATTTTTATTTATCAAATCCTTACCCAGAAAATAATATTATTATTTAAAAAAAAAAATGAAATGTTTTAAAACTTCAACTTTCAACACTAGACGACATAGAAGATAAAATAAGAAAAAGAAATAGGCCTTAAGTAGAAGTCATGGGCCCCACTTAAAGAGAACCTGAGGTCCATATCACTCAATTGGTCTTTATCAAAATTGACATACCACCGGTGTCGAGGTGTGTCAAACGAATGCAACATTTTTTAATAATTATTACAAGTTGGGAAATTATGGCATAACATGAAGCCCATGGCAAGTTCTCTTTGGAGAGTCCAACACCAGAAAAGGGAAAGTCAATAACATGTAGGGCCCACGATATGGCAGGTAATTGTAAATTTTGCACGTTTTCTTCTATAAATCCATACATGTAGGGCCCGTAGGGCCCAATTTATATTGGAGTCAAGCAAAAATGAGGGCTGGACCTGGTTGTTGGCCTTTGGAGCAAATAGAGAAACCACGTGGCCACCAAACCAGAGATTGCTTTCTCAAACCATGGTGAAGGAGGAATTCCTTCACCGATAACCTTCGTCTGAAATACTCATCTCTAATCCAATCGGAGGGTTATGGCCTTATGGGTTGGATGAAAAGATTCTCTCATCATCTTTTTTTTTTATTATTTTTTTCTGGGAATGAAAAAGGGTGAGGGGTGGTTTTATTGTGTTGGGATGATCAAATGTAAAAAATTTACATAAGAAACAAAATGCTTTCCATTCTATAAATCTTTCATTATTGCCCAATCATGCACAGCCTTGGCTGTTGCATCTAAACCCGAAAAAGTTTTGAAAAATACTATATAAGCGAAAGTTTTCTTTCATCTATGGCGGAGGAAAGAATCTTATAGCCACCGATTATTTATTTAAGGAAAAATGTTGCCTTCTTGTGGGATTTCCACACTTTACAATCAATTACATTTAAAATTATATCGTTTCCAATTATTTTCTTTTTATTATTATTATTATATTTTTGATGAACTATTCATACAGTTGTCAACATTACAGATGTTAGATAAGAATACTTAATTATTGTGCATTTATTAGACAAGTGAAGTTTTGACTATGTTTCATACATTTAAAATATCTTATCTTTCATCTCAACTAATACTCTTTTCTCCTCCTCCATCCCCAACCCTCAAGGCTAAAGATGTTGTTCCAACCAAACCAATCTTTTAACAATTTGTTGTAAACTAGGCATGTGCTTTAAGGGGACTGTTTGGCATCAATCTAGTTTTATCTGTCAATGCCTGTTATAGTTGCTTTCCATTTTTATTTAAATGGAAATTATAATGTTGAAGTAGATGATATAAACAAAGGGATAATGTTTTTTTGTTGAATGATGCAAATTAGTGATTGATTCCAATGGAGTCGGTTATTCTCTTCTCGCTGGGGATCTTCTCTCTTCTTCTCTCCCCCTTCCTCCTCCGATCCCCATGTTCCCTTTGTAGCATTATCTCTTTCCTCAGGGCAAAGATCAAGATCATTTCCTATGAGGAGAGAGAGAGGTATTAGTACACCCTCCGCTCTCAGGCAAGAAACATCATCCCATAAACAAAATATATAATTTTTGTGAGAAACATGCCAAACACGTATGATAAAATGAAGAACAATAAAAACCACTTCTCTTTTCTACTCTATAATGGCTTGCTATTCAAAATCTATTGATGAATTAAATTGTCAAGTTAGGTAATCTCTTTAAATTCATCTTCTATTACATCAAAATTGATGTTTGAAGCCAAAGCCAAAGCCAGATGTAGATACTCCTATATGGAAGAATCAAACTATCCAGCTATTATTCTTGAAGATTAAGTGAGGTACTTTAACTTAATAATTATACCATGACTCATTTGTTCTTTTTCACTGAAGTTTCTTTGCTCTTATTTGGTGGGAAGATTGGATCATTGAGAACAAACATAACTTTCATGTGGTAGAAGATAAAGGGGGTGGGGACTAGTTGTGGAACGGAAGTCTTGAACTTTTTGACAAGTACCATGTTGTACCATGTGCTAACCAATTAAGCCAAGCAACTGTCCACAAGATATATTCTCCATCATTAAGTAAAAAATGCAAGGCATTTGCCCATCTTAGTTGTTTTTTTGGTTAACCATTTTAATTAATTTATTCATTTCAAACAAGATAACCAGGAACTCATCTCTATTATTGGTTTTTTTTTTTCCTTTTCTTTTTGTACTGTATTTCAGGACATATATTGATGTGATATTTATCTACCCTCTGATAGATCTCAAAATAATTAAACATTTTGCCACCAGTGGGTGGGTGAGAGGTGTGTGAAATAGACTACATTGTGCACCATCTTCGTTGATATACCTAACAAAAAACATATATACATGGGCCATCTTTGATATCAATTTTTTTTTTTTTTTACTTATTTAACAAAAGTCATTAATGAAAATCATTTTTTATCAAAATATAAAAATGGTTTGGTAACTATTTGGCGAAAATGGTTTTTTATGATAAATAGTTTGGTACCTCTATATGCAAAATGATTTTTTGAAGAAATGGGTGAAGAGATTCCCTTCACCCATCTTTTTTATAACTGTATTTCTCCACTTTGGATTGAAGAAGAGGGGGTAAAGGGCTTGGATTTCTAATTATAAAGTAAATGACTATTTTACCCCTCCATATTGAAACTTTAAGCATGTTCTCATAAAAGTTCAGCACAAAAATAATTGAAAATCAATTTTGGCCAAAACACATAAATGCCTCTTGATCTCTTTTTGGTTTTTGTGTTTTATCAATTTTTTTTTAAAATAGAAACAAGCTCTATAAATGATACCAAATGCAGCAAAACTATTTTTGCGAACAAAAATAAAAAAGAAAAATGATACCAAAGAGGGTCATGGCCCATCAGTAAATCATCCATCATAATCGGTCAATCTTAAACAACATTGGATCAATCATACGGCGAAAGTTACCATGGGTGAAGAAAATCTAGTTATGGGGGTGTCATCATTGAATCCGAATCAACTATGGCACCATTCGGTAATGTTTCTACTGTTTTTGTATCTAGAAATAGTAGAAATGATTTTTCCCGTTTCTGAGAACAAAAACGGATTCTTTAGTGTTTGATTAACTTGTTTCTCAAATTGTTCGCACCGAAATCTACAATACCGACAATGGCGTCAAGGATTACCTTTAAGGATTTTTTTGTGTTTGATTAACGAGTTGCCTTTTGATTGATTTTTTATTAGGCATTTTCCCAAAATTTTGGCTTCAATTTATTTCTAAAAACAGCGAAACAAGTATAACATATTTCGCCATTCATGTTCTTGTATCATAAATTGCCATAAATTTCAATTTACATTTCTAAAAACGGGTGGAACGAAACGAATTTATCCAACAGTTTTAAGGCCATTTTCCGTTTACGGCATAAAAAAAACACAGAAACAGAAATCTAGGAACGTTACCAAAAAATGCCTACTAGTACATTAATAGTGATGCTTTTAGTACAGTTTCATGACCATATGTCTTTTTTCTTCCACAAATACTCTTCTAAACACTCCTAATTGTAACATGGATGGGCATCTATGAAAGCAAAAGAACATGTGTCAGCATATCAACATGAAACGAACGTGAAGCCTTCACATTCAAAGAGCTAATCCAATTTCATCATTATTGCCTTTACCCCTTATTTTACAAGGTCTAAAAATGCCTTATCACAATTCTAGGAATCCTATCCAACCACCATAACACATGGATGAAAAGATTATTTGTTCACTGTGAGTGAAGGAAAACTCGGTTTTTTGATATAAAATAATAGAAAATTGATTAATGGATTTTCACTTCAGGCATTGGTAGAGTGTTATACCCATGCCCAAAAACCCGGGTTAATTTCAACTCTGTACATGGGTGATGCAACCAGATGACAACCACTAGTAACTTATGGATTTGTCCGGCTCATTACATGGAAGGACTACAAACCATTGAAGGAGTTAAGGTATGTACTTTACCATTGAAGAGAATTTCTCCGAACCTTATTAGTGAAATATACCAAGAGGTGGAGCCCACACACCGAAAACACCTTAAGATGACCCCACTCAACTTAAGGACCATTTCCTCACAAGGGTGACCAGTTCAGCTTTCACCGACTGATGAAGCATCCACCGGTGAACACCCTCCGGTGAAAATACTGGTCGAAATCGGATTATTTTACCGTGGGACCTGGGTCTTCTCACCCGTGCACAGCAAACCACCCCCAATAGTTGGGACAACCTATTGGGGAATAGATTAATATATCCGGACACCCTAAGGTGGGCCCATTAGTGCCGAATAAAGGAATAACTCGATATTGGATAAAAACCCATTAATTCCCCAAACAGCCCTTAGTGGGACTTTAGTGGCTATAAATAAGACTCTTACCATTCATTTCTTCTCCTACCAACATAGAAACAAGGAAAGGGAGAAAGAAGGAGGAGGAGAAGGAAGGCAAGGGAGGATGAAGAAGAGGGAAGCAAAGGGAGCACCTACCATTGAAAGTAAGTTCCTCTCTCTACCATTTAGATAATTCTCTCTCTCTCTCTCTCTCTCTCTCTCTCTCTCTCTCTCTCTCTCTCTCTACCTCATTCTTGACCTAGGCTAGGTTAGGGAAAATCCTAATCAAAATCCCTTTACCCACATACCCAATCTACAAACTGAATGGGGGATTTTGATGTGAGGGACCTAATCAAGCAAGTTAAACACTCACACTGAATGTGGGAAGCCTCCCATATGAAAAGCCCCAAAATTTGGCAACCCAAAACCCTAGGATTTGGGAATTTGTCCAAATCCTCTATGACCTAACATCCTAATTTAATCCTAAGTTGGGGAAAATATGTCTTGCACCTGAACTAAGGTTAGAATTGTCACAATTGAGTCTAAGGATAATCCCTATGAAACCCCAATCCAAAACCCTAAAAATTGGGGTAACTAAATCCTAAACAAGTGTTCTACTCAAACCCTCTACAATTTCCCTTTTAAAATCCATAGTGTGATGTTATATTAAACTAAATTCAACAACTACACTAAACCTAAGCTAGGTGTGGTGTGTGTGAGTGCCCCACATATAAACCCACTTTAAAAATCACAAAAACCTAAGCTATAAACTATGTAAAAGATAAAAGAGAAAGAATAGAATTGAAAAATGACACCCCACTGAACAACATGCACTCCGACCATCATACACAGGGGCCACAGGGCCTATAGGGCTGATCTGGGCAAGAAAACCCCGATTTAGCTTCATCAGCCGATGGTCACCGGCCAGCCGTTGAAGGCAAGGACCATCCACTAGTGAAAATATTGTAGAATGTGCATTCCTTTCGGATTTATCCACCGGTGAACTCACCGATGGATGATCATCCACAGGTAATCATCCACCGGTGAACCATTTTAAAGCTAATTTTTAATCTTTTTATTAGGGCACAAGCCCTAGTGTCCTACTCCTCTTTGAATAACCGAACAACCTAAAAACATTATGTGTCCTAGGAGTGGAACCGAGAAGTCACAGGAGCATGCAACACGAAACTATCAACTATCTACCGTCATCTAGAACTCGAGGTGAGGGGATTTTATATGTTTTTATGGAATGCTTGCATCATATCGCATATGTGAGTGAATCATGTCATTTTGCATATTATTATCTCGTTCTTTGTGGGAAATGTTGATGTGGCATGAGAATGTGGATTATGATTGTGCATGTGTGTGTGTGTGTGACTGGGATGCAGGGTGGCCAACGATTGGTGCTGACGGCACTACATGCTCAGGGTGAGTGTGTGTGTATATGTGTGACTGGGGTGCAGGGTGGTCAACAGTTGGTGTCGACAGCACTGCATGTTCAGGGTGAGTGTGAGTGTGTATGTGTGTGACTAGGGTGCAAGGTGGCCAACGGTTGGTGCTGGTGGCACTGCATGTTCAAGGTGGGTGTATGTGTGTGTGTGTGTGTGACTAGGGTGCAGGGTGGCCAATGGTTGATGCCGACGGCACTGCATGCTCAGGGTGGGTGTATGTGTGTGTGTGTGTGAGACTGGGGTGTAAGGTGAAAAACGGTTGGTGCCAGCAACACTGTATGCTCAGGGTGATTGTGTGTGTAGAGGCCGGGGTGCAGGGTGGCCAACGGTTGATGTCGGTGGCACTGCATGCTCAGGGTGAGTGTGTGTCAGTATGATTGAAATGTGTTGTGACATATTAAAATGCATTGGGCTATGATAACCACCTTGGTGCTACAATCCTTGCCAATGGGGGTTTACGTATTGGCTAATCATTCGTCCGACGTTCCATGGTTGGGGACGATTTTCGGTGACTGAGGTGCATAGATGCCAATGTCAGGACAGACCTCCACGCGATGTTTGATTCGGTGACAGGTATACCCTACATGCGATGTTGGATTTGATGTAGTGGTATTATGAGAGGGTTATTAATAAGGGTTTGTCAGGTAATGATGTGGTTTCGGAATCGGCATACTCTTGACTCGCAACTAGCTTGTATCCCTGAGGACTAATAACGTACATTCATGACTTGGGATAACACCTATATTGCAGTAGCACTTATACCCCTTTGGACTTAGAAATTGTTGCTTATAATTATTTGCTAAAACCAGATCATGTCATTTCATTCGTCTAATTGCATTCATCTAACTGCATTAATATTGTTGTGGGTGAGCATTTATACTTGTTTCTATTTTATTGATTGTTGTGGATGCATGGATGTGTGTGTGTACCCCTCACTGGGCTTCGTAGAAACTCACCCCTTTTGTTGCAACCTTTTTAGAAGGTGGAACTAGTGCAGAGGCAGGCTTAGGACTTCGATGGCAATGGTAAGGCTTGTGTCCGTGAGACACCGTGTTGATAGACATCACTTTCTTATTGTCAGTTATTTACCCTTATATATTATTTATAATCTTGTAATACCTAGGATCATAATTCAAATGAATTTTGGTATATAGTAATTATCATTTAGTGAATCACTAGTAGTAGAGTAAAGTTTACAAATCTTATACGTGTACTCTAATTTTAGTTGTGATTTTGGGGCATTTACGGATTGGGGTACTGAATTTGTGATCCTGGAGGGTGAGGCTGACTGGATATGGGTATCCAGTGTCACATACCTTGGTCTAGAGGAGGCGGGGTGTGACATAGAGTGCAAAATAATTATTTATAATGCTAATGATACTTAAAACCCTACTTATAACTCCTATCTAGTTTTAATATTCTGGAGGGTGATAATTAAGCATCTAAATTTCTAATCACTACTCATTGTAGTTGCGACATCATCCATTATCTACCTCTATCAAACTATTTAGACATAAGGGAAGGGTTCTCCTGATGCTATATGGTGAGAATCTTTCATACCACATCAATAGCGACGTAAATAATTATATAATCCACATAGGACCCACATGATCAAAATAAGAGAGAAAAAACAAATAAAGGAAATCATGTGAAAGGATGATACTATAGTAGAATTGTGGGAAACTCTTTTCCTTCAAACATAATTGTTGGTGTATCACATGTCTGATCTGGCTTTATAGGCCAAATAATGTACTACTTTATTCAAGCTCCTAATAATTAAGTTTGAATACTATATAGATATCATTAAATCAATGTTCGTCATACATAGAAGTGAAGGTTTCCATGGCAGTGGTTCCTACTTCATAGCCATCATCTGTGAATTGACTTGAGTTTTTTTATATTTGATTTGCTGTGGAGAATCTTTTGTAAGCCAAATGTCAAGATTTACAAGGTTTCTGAACAAAAAAAGTCAAGACTTACAAGACTACTTTAAACTTGCCAAAATCCCATATTTCATTGGTAGGAGCTTGGGAGAAGTGTAGGCCTTGAAAAAGGATTAGATGAATCATTAAGAACATGGACGGTTAATTAAACTTCGTGCATGAACCCAAGTATCATGTTCTTCTCAAATATGATGGGTTTGATTAGGTGTCTTTGGCATGGTGGTGGTTGTCAAAGCAATAGAGCGCTTGTCTATAACAAAATTTCTAAATTTCTTGTATCATATCGGTAGGTTTTTTTGCCATTTAAAGATATAATACGGTTGTGTTTGGTAGTTATCTAGAAAAATGTTTCTGATGTTTATTCATTCTATAGGAACAAAAAAAAAAAAAAAAAAAAAGAATAAAATGTTTGGTGTCAACTTGATTTTTTTTAAGGAAAAAAAAGAACTAAAAACGCAAAATGATAGAACCATGAAACCTTGTTCTGTCATTTCGATTTCGTTCCAAATACAAAAAGAAAAATGAATGACTAAGGTAATCGCTCCTGAAATAGATTCACCAACACCATTTTTTTTTTATGACATTTTGATACAGAAACTGAAAATTATGTTTTTGACACCAAATATCATTTTTTAAACTGAATGACTACTTAACTGTGTTTGGTAGTCATCTAGAAAAAATGTTAGGCATTTTTCCATTCTATGGGAATAAAAAAAAAAAAAAAAAAAAAAAAAAAAGAAGAAGAAGAAGAAGAAAACAGAATAAAACGTTTAATGTCAATTTATTATTGTTATTATTATTATTTTTTACGAAGAGGTGAGAAAAAAGTTAGAAACACAAAATGATGGAACAACAAAACCTTATTCCGTTATTTTCGTTTCATTCCAAATACCAAAAAAAATGAAAACTAGGGTAATAGTTTCTAAAACAGATTCACCAAACACTTTTTTTTTTTTAAACAACATTTCGACGTAGAAACTAAAAATTATGTTTTAGACATAAAACATCGCTTTTGAAACTGAATGATTACTTAGGTTGCATTTGGTAACATTTCTATTCCAAAAACGATATTGCTTGTCAAAAACGGAAATTTTAATTTTTGTGTCAAAATATCACTTTTTTTTTTTAACGAAACTTGAACTATCTTTTGTCATTCCGTCAATTATTTATATATATATATATATATATATTTATATTTTATTTAAAAAAATATATATGAAAAAAAAAAATACCATAAATGCATGAAAACACTTTATTCCATTTTCCGATATAAGATAACAAAACTACTTTTAGGCTCAAAAGAAAAAGGAAAAGGAAAAACTTTTTAATTGACTTTCTATTGACAGTATTAAAATTGCGAACTCCATTAAAATCTACCATCATTTCATAGACAATCCTGCATCAAAATTCAACGAATGTGGATCATGTGAAGAGGGCATGCATTGAATTTCCCTAACCTTATCAGCCACCAGGTCCACCACGCACAAAAGCTTCAATTTATAGGTATGCGGTAAGTGAGGGAGAGTGGGAGTGAGAGTGAGATCTCTCTTTCTTCCTGGTAGGTATAATCTTAGGTTTGGCTGTGGTAGGTAGAGTGATGATTGATTGATCCCATTTCCAATTCCCACGTTACCTACCACAAGAAATTAGAAGTGTAGTATCCTTTCTTTTATGAATCTCAAGTTAATGATGTGACAACCAATTAAATGGTTCCAGAATCCACAACCATAAAGCCAGAGATACCCTACCAACAACACTCTTAATTAGTCCCTCCCAAATAAACCCCACCTGGTGTTCCGAACCTAGCTAGTTAAAACGTTAAAATTCAGGTTCGGCTTTCAACAAACTAAGACTTTATTTTTTATTCTATTCAAACCATTATTAGGGAAGCATTTAAGATACTGGAATCTTGATCTCATATCAGATTGGAATACCCATGATTGTTATTAAAAGATCGAATTTTCAATTTATTATCTTTTAAAAATTGAGATATCCGATTGACTCAAACTAATCTAATCTAATTCCTCAACCAGTGATGGGAAGAAAAAGTGAAGAGTACGAGATTCAAACCTGAGAAACCCTAGGTGGATTCTATCAATTTTAATCAAGGTAGTTTAAAACTCGAGATTGGATTGCATCAAACAAATTTGTCTCTTTTAAAAAATTTTGATATTTTGAATCATTTTACCCTTAGATTTTTAGCAGCGGATTCGTATCACTTGAGATCAGATTAGATTAAATAGATTTGCATGTCTTTTTTTTTTCTGTTAATAAAAAGAAAAAAAAATTGATGTTTTAAATCTTTTTACCCTTATACCTTAGCAGTTGATTAATATCGAATTGATCAAAATTGAGAAATTATCTCAGTTAATATCGGTCCAATCAAAACAATCAATTCGATCCGATTTCTTTCACAATGCTCAACCATGCAAAATAAAGAAAAGAATCAAAAAATTGTGAGGTCTGTTTTTATGTTCGTAAATATTGTGAGGTCTCTTTCATGGTAGACGTATAAATAAAGATGGAAGAAAGAGCAAATGCAGTTTTCACATGTGGTCCCCACGATATTTTCTCTTTATAATAATATTTTATCCAAAATAGACGATGGTGACAAGAAAACGTGGTAGCTGGAAAATTTACATTATGGCTTATTATATTAATAGACTTTATTATTTTTCCTCAAGGTCAAAGAGTCAACAACAAAGACTAAGGAAACGAAATAAAAATAAATAAATTTATAAAAAAAAAAAAAAGAAGCAATTTATTGGCATTATGAAAGGCAATTGATTGGGTTTACTTTATAACAAGTTTAGTATCAAAAGAAAGTCTTCAAGGGTTAATAAATAAATAAATATTAAAAAAAAAAAATCTGACTTCGATGTGTCTCATCAATGATTTGTAATGTCTAATTTACGTAAAAAAAATAAAGAAAACTTTTCTTTTATTTTGTAATGAGAAAATTTGCTGATGGTGATAAATATGTACAATAATTAGTTTTAGATTCATAAAGCTCAAGAAGCTAAAAATGAAATGTAATCAATCTGTCAAACATATGATAGACTAGTTAGGGCATTTCGTGCTATGATAGACTAGTTAGGGCATTTCGTGCTAGGGCATCTAGAATACTATTCAGAGCCCTTGAAATATAAGTGACAAAAATGGAAGCAAATAAAGCACATTGTTACCTAGTGTCAGGACTACTACCGCCACCTCTAAAGGCATTACTTGATCATAGTCTTGAAGTAAGTCTTACTATCAAATTCTACTTAAGATGTAGATATCCTAAAGCCAAAGCATGAGGTAAAGCAGATCTAATGGCCTAATGCCTATCCTTAAATTATTGAACTTAGGCATTGAGGAACCGAGATGGCCTTAATCAATCTTCCGAACTTATCTCTAAAAATAAAACCCAAACCACCTCTTGAAGTACCTTGGAGGATCACCATCTCACAATTAACTTTGATGTAACCAATGTTTTTTTTTTTTTTTTTTTTTGGTGTGTGGGGTGGTTGGGGGGAAGAATTGGTTGTGTGTCCAGTGAGCTAGTGCCTAGGCCAATGGGACTCAGAACCAATCCGAATAATTTCAACTAATTAAGCATGTTCTGGTACACTAGCATCCTCTGATTTACATTAAATTACCTTTTTGTCCCGTATTTACGAAACTGTTTTGTCACCCCCTTATTATTGTGCTCCTTCATGCTTGCTCAGAAAACTGTCCCTACATATATATGCTTTCACACGATATCTGTTTTAACTCTTAACTGTCCACTTGATCTATATAAAATGATCAATTTTGATTCTTGGCATAGAGGGCTAGGGTTAGCTTCAGAGGGTGCAACTGCTTAACCAAACCCTTCCTCTAATGACTTAAAAAGGGAAGAGGAGAAAGAATGTTTATTTACTAAAACTATCTCCAACGGAATAAGATTAAGGACTAATGGTTATATATTCTAGGGAAGAAACTAAAAATCAAGAAAAGAAAATAAAATAGGATCATAGGAGAATGGAAGGGTTTGTAGCCTATATAACCAACAATTGAGCAACTCAGTCTAAGACAAAACCCGGCTTCGATCATGTGTAGTCGAACCACCCTAATCAGATCAGAATAGATCATGACTGATCCTGATTCTGGCCATTAGCAACCAATTCTAGGTGTTTTGGGATCGAACCACTGGGTTTCAGATCTGCAGTCGTTTTTAGGGTTTTTGGGATCGATTTTGGCCAATTTAAATCCAATCTAAATCGAAATTGATAAAAACCAATTCGACCACTATTCGGAGTTTAAAATTTTGTATGTAGGTGAGTTTGAAATCGAAAATTACTTCCTTTGATCCAATTAAAAAGGTCAAATGTCGTGGCTTAAGATGATGTCACTTCACCGTAAATGAAGGGGAGAGTGGTTGGTAGCTGCTCTGCTCTTATGAGGGTTAGGTCCCGGGGGAGCAGCTTTGCACCTTCCAAAAGGGTTAGTTGGACCATCATGGTCCTGAGAATGACAATTACTAAAATGGCAAGCAATAATCACATTAGACCAAGTTAATTAAATTCCATACATTTAAGATAGCCTGAGGGGACAAGGAACCAACATGTCCACATCTTCTCAAAACAGAGAACATCCAGATTCAATAGGGTAATGCTACTGTGACAGTAACAGGGATCTTCTTACCGGCACAGTATTTCCATGAATCTGTACTATTTCTTTCAATGATTCTATTAAGTTAGGGAATTTGTCACACAAACACCCTCCTTTCACACCACCTTTCTACCAATGATAAGAAATTTAGGAGAACTCAACCCCCTAAATTGACTTATAAGGTGAGGGAATCCAAGACCATATCAATCCATACCAAATTCCTTTCGCATGTGACTGAGATGGGCTCGTAACAGCCCACATTCAAATTCTCTTCATACCAACTACCAGTTTCCTTTTTCGAAAACTTTTCATCAACTAACATGATATCCAAACCCCTCTTCCACATGAAATTGTAACCATCTTAGATACCATCCAGAGCTGCCTCCCCATGTTTCATTTCTCAATCATCCTTCCAATAAGCACCTTTCTCACATTTACATCTCCATAATCATTTTCTCAATGGTGTTTCATTCCGATGAAGCTGCACTCACAGAAGTGCCTAATCAGTCAACGGATCTTAAGCCAATACAAATGCAATGGAAGAGTATATCAGTAAAAAAAACACATAGGATAAAGCATCCAATGCATACTCTAAAAATGATAGCTATCACCACGTGTCATGTGATGCATCGGTAGGATCCCGATGGTTCCACAAGGGCCAGGTTCCCAGTTGTTCATAGCAGGATTCTCCAAAACATAGCTGTATTTTCACTGCCTCTGGAAATGTCAGGATCTCAAAGGCAAAAGCACAGGACAGACATGCCTGTTTACAGTCCAGGAGAGCAGATTTTGATCAAAGTGGAAGATATACTACTTTCATATGCCTTAGAGAGAGAAAATTAAGTCAATAAAATTATACAAATAATAATATCAAAGAATTTTCATTAAATTGTAGTGTTTGAGATGGAAGTCAGACTTCTAACTGAGAATTGAGCCAAAGTATTCCAAAAACAAACGTAAGCAAACAATTGCTATGATCATGGTAGCTGCGGTGAAGTAGGCACGCGTACCAACGTCTGAGCCCACAGTAAACATATGATGATCCTGATCAAGAAATCCAAGAACACCTGTAATGCTTTCACAATAACCAATCTCATAGGGAACACAAAGACACCCTCTTAGGCCACAAAAGGCCCAATGTCAAAACAAATAACACCCTTCATGCACACAAAAAGAAACTACAAAAGAAGGTCAAATCTGGAGGCTTCATGACTCTCCAAGATGGTCAATCTCACATTTGAGGGCCGAGTCCAGGAGGGAGCCCCATCTATATCTCAGTGTCACAACAACGGATGAACAATTCAGAGACCATTCTACGAGCAAAAGGAATGTAACTTAAGCTGTACCTGGAAACAGCACAAAATAGGAGTGGTCAGGACTATCCAGCACTGCATCCATCCATCAAGTATTAAAAGGGCTGCAGTGAAAGGGGCAAAGTAAAATTCAAGAATACATGAATGACTTAGACGTGTAATAGTTGAACGGTCCAAGCCAAACACTAGTTCAAGACACAGTTGTCATATAGCCAATGGTCCGCATACTTCTAAAATGGCCCCGCTTCATTGGAAAGCAGATGTTAAATATGGATTGGGTATAGAATACCAGATACAAAGGCAAGAAAATGATGTGAACTTCACATTTGAAGTTGCTCTGCCGTAATCGCACAGGATGTCAGCCACTATTTCCTACAGCTTGGGCCAGTCAAATATCATCAACCTTGTTGTGTGATATGTAATGTCTATATGGTTAACACAGAAAAGGTGGAGGGCAGTGTCCAAAAGTGAATCTGAAAAAACCGTTGGTTTGACCTAATTGTAAGGCAATCCATGAAAGCATAGCACTGCATCATCACCAATGTGCAGTGAAATATGCAAGGGTTAGTATGCCCTAGAGGCAATGCACTGGACCTGCACTTGCACCTCACTGCAGTGAGAAGTACACCCTCTATGCTGCTGCTTAGTGTTTAGTTGCTAAGTTGGAAGTTGCCTTAGGTCAGCAATTTGTTGGAACAAGCAAAATAACACTTCAATGAAACACAAAAAAAGTTTTAGGACAGTTTGGTTATTAATAAATATTTCTTGACAAAGTAAAGGGGGAATTATGTATTCTCAATCAAATATATATAAAAATAAATAAATAATCGTCACTTTTTCAGTTTGTGTTCTGCAAAAGCTATGACAAGAAGCTATTGGAACAGTTTCTCAGTAACCTGAAATTTAACAGACCATCCATTGAGTAATAAAAACTTCACAACGCTGAACATAACTTCACTAAAGCCACTTAATTTCAACAAAATGCAGCAGTAAGTACTTTAGAGTATTGAATTCTTACTCCACCATAGTCAAATTCTAAAAACTATAATCTATGACTTTATAATTCACTCATTTGTCATCCTCTAACCGGCTGACATGAATGTTACGGGATGCTCAGTATGTACAACAAAGTACTGATCACGGTAGATTAGATGGATAGCAGCTCGTCATAGCTTTCAAAAAGAAATATCCGTAGTTGGTCTTCATATTGCGATCTGGTGAAAATTTAAGTCTTCAGACTGATGTGCCCCACATTGGAACACTAAGCCCCAAACTTCAGAGTTAAAATGAACCAAATCATCAAATAAACATTCCCTTTCAAGATTGTTTCGATGGTCAAGGTAATCTTATGGTATGCTTTTAGGGCTCGGGGATCTCCAAATCAAGGATGATCACACAGTGGTCCTACGGATGAGTGTCTACAACATATGGCACCAAAAAGATCTAAGCTGCAAATGTCTCCCACTAGTGAGGTTAATCCATTATTTTATACTATGACTTTCACAGGAAATTCGAAACTTACCAAATAAGCGCACAGATCTCACTTATCATAGCAAGTAGTGTTAAGACCTCGTTATGAATCTGTAAGACAGTAAACGAAAACAAAGATGCAATTACTTGCTTCAAAAATAAAATAATCAGAAAAAAGAAAAAGAAGCCACAATACAGTCTCATGATCATTAATTCATTACACATACACGTTAACATGAAGACCAAGAAACATTAACAAACATCAAAAGTTCCAATCTTGGGTTTTCATGGAGGACATATGTCAGGCATACGACCCAGAATAGGCCTTTAGACAGATCTTTTGAGGTTACAAAACATTAATCGACGGATTGGCCCTAGCTTGAGCCATACAAATAGAATGGAGAAGCATCATGGTGATTGGGAGTCTTAAACAAAGGAAAGGGGAAATATAAGGAAAACAATTAGGAGAAGAACAGGAATAACGGGAAGAACAAATGATCTTCCCCAAATTGCTATGGCAGATGAGCAGTCAAGGAAAAGACGCTTTTGAAGTAGATTGAGAGAGGAGGAAGAGAAGATGGCCAGCCAGCCTAGCCCATATCGAGCCGGCCTTTGTGGCTGGGACTTGTACAATTCGTGGGCCAGGTTTGGGGCCCATTACTACATGATAGCCAGTCCTTGCGTGGGGATATTGATTCTAATTTTATTTTCTAAGGTCGTTGTTGTAAAAAGGAAACCTATCTCACTACATATGTGGTAGGATCCTATTAGTTACTATTTTCTTTTGTTTATATTTTCTAGTTCCTTATTGTATAAGGCAGCCTTACGACATGTGTAGGGCTATTCTTAGACACTTTCTATTTTGTTGTTTCCTTTTTCTAGAGGTACTATTATCCTCTATATATTGTAAGGGCCTTAGAGCCTACCCCCAACAATTTAGACAAAAGAGGGGGGGGGGGGAATGGCTTTGTTCTATTTTTACTTGTGAGATGCAGCTGCGAGGGGAGAGGCTTTGCATGGTCGGTGTGATGCTGATTGAGGCTTAGGATGGACGCCCAACTGCCCAAGTCATATCTTTCCTTTTTTTTTGCTTTCCTATGCAAAAGAAAGAATAAAAAAGGAGGAAAAAATAATTTTGTTATTGATTTGTTAGTCCCTATATCATTGATCCTGTTGCAATTGATCTCCCATTGATTCTTTCCCTGGTTTGAGATTGATTCTCCATTACCTCCCCGGGTATCCCTGCATCCCCTGGAAAGGGATTATTTGGGAAGGTAGCGGTGTGATAGTTTGTCCTTTGATGAAGGCAGTCATGACTGCTCTTATGGGCATTGCTTGGTTGCTTGGATTGCCAGGCACCTGAAGAAGGTGATCCACAAGTATTTGCCAAGAAGACTTAAAAGAAGCTCGCACGAAGGCATTTTTCAAGCTCATTAACTCCAGTCATAATGCCCACATTGGAGAGGGGATTATTTTGAGGAGGGCGGCAATTATTTGATCCTTTGATAATGGCACTGCTGACCACCTACCAATCTCAGGATAAGAAGACCATGCATTGAAAGTGACCAAGGGTTGGTTCAAGAAGCAGTCCAAGAGGGGAAAAAAACAGATGGTTCTTTACAAAGCTCAGGCTCTGAACATAATCGAATCTCTCCACTAGAAGTTGGTTTTTTAGTGGGTTTTTTTCACCTAACTTATTAATTTGAGGAATCCAAAAATTGGGAATAGGTTTTTGAACTCATTCAAGAGTAGCTATAGAGGATATTATAAGACCTTTTACCTAGGAGATATACTACATATCACCAAGTCAACAAGGGTCCCTATCACATTCACAACGGTTTCTGGACTCATACCCAATAAAAAAATTTCCGATGTTTGTAATTATCCTTCAAGCTTCAAAATTAATAGGAGCCATCAACTACCATATATCAGTAGATCAAAACTTACCCAAAGAGCAGAAATAAGAGCTAGAAGAACACTCCCAATATATATAGCTGTTGCATAAATGCGAGAAGAATCAAGCATCATTGTTATTTGCTGTCCTGGCCCAATAAGGAAGGCTGTGCTGCCACACAGAAATACATGTTCAGAATCTGATTTTTCACATAACAGGAAAAGCAATAAGGCAGTACAGCCAGCAAAGCTTTAAAATCAATATAACTCCGGCCAAATCATATGAATTCAAATTTACTGTTCCAAGAGAAAGTGACAAATGCTCTACTGCTCGAGGACACACCGCAACTAGTATGCAATCCAAGTCACTCTAACAATGTCCCTTGATGGAGCTTATTAAGAGGGGAGGGGGGGGGTGGTCCACTGGGCCTCCAGTCCATATGTGGTTCTAAGGTAGAAGTACAAATGTTTCGACCATGGCATCATACGATTCAGGAGCAGGGGGGGGGGGGGAGAGACCAGTAGAGATCTATTCTGAGATAAGAAACCAATATCAATTATGCAAAGAGGAGGAAAAGATTCAAGGACTCCTTGTCGGATTTTATTGGAAACATCAGGATAGGAGTGTTTGGATTTGTAAATTTAAATCCAGAGCCCAGGCATTCACTCAAACTCAACTTACATGATGGTCTTTTATTTCTTACTCAGCAGGTTCTGCTTGTCTGCTTTAAATAAAAACTTACCAGTTTTGTGACAAGTCTATCAAACAGGTTGTCACCTGACTAATTCACATAAAAACATTGAAATTTGCCCAATATATAGCCAAACCAAATTGTGGGGGTGGGTGCCCAATTACACATAATTCAAAGATTTAGTTAAGAGTTCAAGACACATGCACAAAAGTCAGCTCAGTAAGCCAACAAGTACCAACAGACCTTCCCACTGCCAATATGTTGCCAAAGCTGAACATTATTGCGAACTTGATGGGCTTGGCGAAAACGATCAATGACTGCAAAAGAAGAGAACAAAAGGAAAACGTTCAAGAGATAAAAACAGTTACATATTCATCCCCCCCCCCCCCCCAGCCACAAAAAAAAAAAAAACAGTTAGATGTGAACAATTCCAATCAGAACTTTATTACAAGCTTAACCATTTTTCATATCCAAAGCACTTCCATTAAATTGTCCTACCAATAGTATTATGTCATGAATATAACAAAAATGACTAATTTGGCAGTAAACTTGGACGAGGTAACTTAGAAAAGGAATCATAATATTATGTTTAACAAGGACACTTCATCTTTCCATATGCTGCACTGTCAGATGCCAACACCGATTATCTGATCTCCTATATAACATGTTATATGAATACCCAAATGACATGGTTTCAACCTGAGAATGCTCCACATTTTATAGTCTCATCCCACCAGTGGAAGTGTGTCCATAATTATCTGGATTAGTATTGCCTAAGAGTAATCCGACCCAAATCCTCAAAATGGTGCTATATGAGCCTATATAATTTCCATGAAAGGCATCACACTGGATAGCTACAGAATCCATGCCGTGTCACCTAGACATTATGAATATCAATTTTTCATTTTTTCTTTGTTAAATAAAATAAAAGAAATTTTTAACAATTTTCTATACTCCATGGAGACCATAGGCATTCAATTGTAAATGTTATTTCTCATTACAAAATGGGAGGACAGAAAGCTACAATAAGAGATAATTGAGGTGTTTCTGCTTAAGGATGTTTACCTTAGGTAGATGTTAGTCACTTGTGAGTGATTTCCAACTGCCTTTAGAAGAAGAATGCATAGGTATAGAAATTTCAATATGTCCACAATTTCTTAGTATGAATATTTCTTGAGCAAAGATATTGGAAGAGAAAATGAATGGGATGTTGTTAAATGCAATGGTTGCACTGAACGGGGGCTGAAAATCTCTGCATGCATCAGATCAATCATCCAAATGCAGGTGGAAGATGGAAGATCGAAAATGATTGTAACTGGCTATATTCCTTCAATTGATCCTTCCTTTTTTATGCCTGCCACATTTTCAGTATTTCTGACCCTAGATCAAGACGGGAAACAGGAAAAGGAATAGGTTCATGTTTTTCCACTGGTTGAAGATTTACATAAAATTCATTCTGGTGGTTTTAGAATTTCAGATGAGGATGACAATTCATTTGGAAGAGTGATCCAAAGGCTTGCTGACCAAAGATGCTTGGAATATGGATATAGGAATAAAAGACAATGGGTCCTGTACTTATGGATCAAGTTAGTCTGCCAAAGATAGGTTTCTAGAAGGCATAGTTTGGTACTTAATCTTGATAATTTAAACAGGACTTTTACGTTCAATCAGATGAGTGGCTAGTATCATGGAAATGTCAGGCTTTTCTCTCTAGATACAACTCCCATGAAACATAGAATAACCTATCATGGTAATAATCTGAAATTCCAACTAAGGTCTAATAGCATCAATGCGTTAAGCATCCATACCTAGAATCATGGGAATTGAAACTTCAACTTTTCAAACCAGAGATCTTGCTTGAATTTGGATACTTGCTCAATCATCTACATTTTTATCATGAAACATGCGAACTTTAGCCATATTGTTGAGATGGATGTGCTGAAACTAAGAGAGATAGAGTTAGAAATGACCAAGTTAGAGCTGATTGGGAGTAGTCCCGATTCAAGAAAGCTCCGAGAATCTCGTTTAAGGTGGTATGGCCATGTTTAATAGAGACCTAGGGATGCCCTAGTAAGAAGGAGTGACCAGATCCAGATGGAAGGAGTAAAAAGAGGTAGGGGCATGCCTAAAATGACCATAGAGGATGTTGTAAGAAAAGACATGCAGATGCTAGGTCTTGACTCTAGTATGACTTCAAACAAAGCTGTTTGGAGGGCAAAGATCCATGTTGCCAACTGATGTAGTTGGGATGTTCCTGTGGTGTTGCTTTGTTTCTTCCTTTTTCTTTCTTCTTCTATTCTTTTTCCCTTTTTTCTTTGTTTTCGTTTCCTTTTATTTTACCCTTTCGCGGATCCATGTAGCTGATCCCATTTAGTTGGGAAAAGGCTAAGTTGTTGTTGTTGTACTGCTAAGCTTAAGAACAAGTTGACTCATTGAACTCCATTGCCAAATGATACATTGGCATGCAAAACCTCTCAATTCCTAAACGAAGCCCTCCCCCACCCCCCAAAACACACACATACAAAAATAAATAAATAAATCTACATTTAATCTTCCATCTTGATTGACTACTTGTTTAAATCATACTCACTAAATGGAAAAGCCCATCCAAATGCTTCTTAAAACAAAATGGTGATTGCAGTTCATGTGCAGTTCCTAAATTTTAAGGAGTTGATTGCACTGAACAAGGAAACCTTAACATGGCATTTAGTACAAGTGATGGTACATGCTCAAAGATTTGTGTTAATTCATATCATTATGCAATTGACTGAAGATTTGGGAAAAAACATTTATATTCATCAAAAGCGGCTCCAACATTTCAGCTCATGAAACGAAATTGAGATGTTCTCTCCATTGGTGTGCATGGAATTTATGGTCTGACATTACTCAGCTAATCCTTTAGCTCAATGCTATGGATGTGATCCATAAACGTCTCTTTTATGCTCAATCATTGTCATTTCTGGAAAAATTTCTTCCTACAATATCAGGTCTTAAAGTTTTCAATGGTTTAGGCTTCTTGAGACAAGCAAGGCTTTCTTGTATTTTTTACTTTTGAATTGTGTGACGATCATTTTTCACTTCACAGTCCATTTATCTATTCAGCATAAACTTAGAAAGGAAGAAAAAGGATTTGCAAGTGAATCTCTCATATTCATTAACTTACTCATGACCAACAACAAACCAATCCAAACTATGAGACTCAAGAGTTTAAATCTATTCTCCTTGGTAACTCAAGTTCTTTCTCTCCTAAAAAATGATCTGAGAAACAGATTCAAGAAGCTGAAAAAACAACATTGCATATGCATTAAAAAAAAGCGACGACTAACTCTTTCGGCAAATTTCTCAAGTTGTGCAAGGGAATGCCCCACTACAACAAAACTCCTAAGTTAACCCAACAAACCATTACTGCCTTCGAGACAACTTTCATGAACCAACAGTTCATGAACACTTTGAAGAAATGTCCAACATTATTGATGGTCACACTGTTCATTACATGCTAAATCACTAAAGATTGATCATAACTTTATAAACCAGGAGAATATCGGCAGTTTAAGTAATACTAAACCCAACTACAATTTAAAAAATTAGTCAAATTGGGGGAAAAGTAACCCTGGAACTGTAAATTTGTGAAAAGATAAGAACCCCTCAACTAAACTCAATGGTTATTGATTCTCAACCAGTTTGATCCTTTGGCATGATGCTATATTTAGGCGTTTCCAATTGGCCATTTAACACAACTTTAGAAAGTCCAAGTACCATGACATATTGCAACCTTTTTCGGTATGTGCTCAGATGACTTAATACATCAGCCATGGGCATTTTTACCTCGGGCAAAGTTTCTCGTTCTCTTCTAACTCTGAGATTCTTTCATCTAAATTTTTAACAGAATTTAAACTCATCGCCAGAGGGTTTATCGGTTAATCATTTTAATAGTTTAAATTAATTAAATTTTGTAGCCGAAGTATTTTCCAACGGCCACTCAATTGGAAGCTCAAGGAGTGAAGGTGAAACAAAACTGTCTAATCGGAAACAGTACAGCTCAATATAGTCAAAACCAAGAAAACTCATCAAAATCAAAACGAAAAGTAAAATCATATTTATAAATAAGATGATTAATGGGCATCATTGACATACCAGAAGCATAAAAGCCAGGCCAGCAACAAGAGACGCTGCAAATCCATATATTCTCTGCTCAAATAGAATTGCAAAAAACCAGTAAAAACAGCATAAATCGAAACCTTCCGAATCAGATAACAATCATCACTGTTAATGTATCGAAATCGCTAAACCTGCATTGGAGACAGCGAACACAGGCCATCAGATTCACCAAGCAAGCTCCCTTCTTGCTCTTCGTCTCCATCTAGAAAAGGCAGATTGAGTTTCCACATTGTATAACCCTTCAATTTGCTCTTAACTGATTGCTGACTTCGATTGAAAAAATTGATCGCATCGTTGCGGTGCGAGCCGTGCGGCAATTTTTTTGCGGTGAGTCCACCGGTCGTGACATGCATCTACCCTTGTTAGTTGTCGCTTGGTTGGTTAGCGCCTGTCTCGTTCTAGCTGGCCTTGGCCGTTGGCCTCGATTTCGAGTCTTCCTAACCGCATCTGGAGTACCAGACTACCAGTTGCCAATTTGCCATTAGGGATGTAGGATAGTCGAAATCTGAATTCAAATTCGTATCCATATCCGTTTAGGTTTTCATATTTGTTTCGGGTCATAGGGTATTTGGATTCAAGTTCGACTAATCTGGAAAATAATTATTCGATCCGATTAGATAACTGATTAATTCATGTAGATCCCTGCTTGCCACTGCCTTTCCACGAGTCCGAATCCCCTCCCTTGACGTGTGGGACCATCTTTGGGGTGATTACCTATAGAGAGGATCTAAGTGCCTTGGACGCCCTCTTGGAGCATCAGCATTGTATGGCAATGATTATGATTCTATTCCAAATGAGTATTTTTTATGCAGAAATACTTTCTATTTTTTTCTATTCATTTGGAATATTTTTCAGTCTCCAAATGTTGCATGGTAAAATATGGAAAAAAATTACTTTTGGCACTAAGAAAAATATAAACATGTATGTAATGCACTATAATAGGAGTATTTGTTCTGTTTGTACGTTTACACCAAAATTACATAAATTTTCATTATTTATATATTTGGGAACACCATTTTAGAAAACATAACTAAGTTCGTTGAATGTATCAACCGACCATGTGGAGATAGAAAATGTCCATATTCTAAAAAATGGGAGTGTTTGTGTGAAGGAGTGCAACCTCCACCGCAATTGCATACTTTGTCTCTCTCATCTACTTGTATAGGTCATTTCGCATGGGGGAGGAGAGAGACAGACTGTGGCTTCATATTGAAGTAAAATATCCAAAAAGTTATAAAAAATCTTTACCTATGTAGAATTAAATAAATTACTACTATGGATAGGATCATAAGCCATAGCAATATGCCTTTTGTACTATCAAACACAATGTATTGTGGCTAGTTATCCTTAAGCGGTTGATCACAACTACCTTGTTGAAAATAACTATCACAAACTCCATGAAACTCATCCAACTTAGTTGAAACCACATATAAATGAAAATAACTATCACGAACTCCATGAAACTCATCCGACTTGTGGTTGAAACCCCACATAAATGATTTTCAATGATCCTCAATCGTAGGGCATTTATAACAACATTGCATATAGTTATGATCTTAATGTGCCATCTTCAAGAACATATGGTTCACATGCACATTAGGTCATTCCTTTGACATTGTTATGTAATATTAACAAATTTTGAAATTTCATCCGTCTGAAAGTGCCTTCCTGATTGTTCGTCAACATCAAACTCGACAATCAAACTAAGTATCAAATTCACAATTTTTTAAAATCAAGGAGAATTATGTAGTTCATGTTGGTTGAATTCCAAAAAACAGAAAAAACAAAAAAAACAAAAAAAACAAAAAAAAACAAAAAAAACAAAAAAAACAAAAAAAACAAAAAAAAACAAAAAAACAAAAAAAAACAAAGAAAAAAACAAAAAAATGGCCGAATATATACATGTTACAAAGATAGATGCAAGAAGTGGCTACAATAGACCAACAGGGCTAGTAGCCCAGAGGAAGGAAGCCCTTCCCCATCATTGCTTGGGTCGGCTGGTTGTGAATTCGAGTTGGTACGTCCCACTATTGTTTGTTGATCTTACAGAAGCATTATTTGTCGTATGGTGGCTTTGGTCTAGGACTATGATCACTACCATGGAGCATCATTTTTTATTACTAACAGGATCACGACAGGAGAAACACACACTTCATTGTCGCAGAGAAGTGAATTTTGAGACTTTTCTCAAATACCAAAACCCCAAAATAGATTCCAACGGTTGGATGATAGAAAAGAAATGAGCCAAATATAGTAGAAAAAAATGAAAATGGAGGGTTTCCATTGTTACCTAAATGATGCCGACGAAAATGGGAGTCATGGGCTTCCTCCCAAAAAACAAAAATCCATAAAACTTAAGGGTGTGTTAATATTGGACTCACTACATGACACCCATATTTTTATATCCATAAAACTTAATATGAAATTGATTTTCTATATAATGAGTTTCTATGTTTTTACGTATATATAAGGGAGGTGAAAGTTTTCCTCCAACGTGGGTGAATGAAATACTCATAATCTTGTAATCTACCCACTATCGTAATAACTCAGGGAGTTAGGGTCAAGCAAATTTTGAACTACCATACTGGAACTCATCTCAATCAGTTCCCAAATAATTGACTTACATTCCCTCATATTCCTATCATGGTGAGTGATTCCATTGATATTGCCTAACCATATCAATATTCAACAAAAAACTATGAAAAAAAAAATATATAGTTACATCGTACATGAATATGATTTATAATATTTAACGGTTTGGTTATTCAAAATTAAGAAAGTTGCAAACAAAATTTGTGATCATACATTTTTTGAAGGGTTTGTCTTTTGTGCACCTTTGAATGACCTTGTTACCCTCCGTCGAAGGTGAATATTAGAATTTCTTACTTTTATGATGACTATGCATTCCATGTGAAAAATGACACTTAAATCCCCATATAGTAGAATATAATAGCTGTCCGACATAGGGTACAGGAGTTGTTACAAATTAAGTTGTAACCATTGTGGTTACAAACATATTTACCCTTGTTTTTTTGTTTTTTTTTTTTAAAGAACAATTAACAGTAGAAAATTCATGAAGACTTGTCAGTCATCAACCATTCTTGAGAAAAAATGTAGAGATCATCAGATATTGTTCCATCACTCAAAACAAAGACAATAGAGAATGAAGATTTTCCATTTCTGTCAATTTCAAGCATTTAGATTAATCAGAAGAAGAAAAAAAAATGGCCATTTTCTTTTTTTTGAATTCTATCTTATATAACTTGGGATGATAGATTATGAAGTTGATAAGTAAGAGAGATAGAGAGATTGTAAATGCACTTTGTAGTGGATATCAAACAACCAACTATTATTTTTGGCATGAAAGATAGGAAAATGATCAGCAACATTTAGAATTGAGTTTCCCTCATCCACGGTGAAAGAATTTGTTTTCACTGCAAGGCTTGAGAATGCTTGGATAGGATTCGAGGACATTTTTTGACATTATACTATAAGGGAGAGGGAAGGAGAAATTAAGATGGTGGGGGTGTAAATCATGAAGAGATTAGAAAGAATCATACCAAACATTATAACTTTAATTTACAACCTTATAAAATTGAAATTGATATCATTCCGAAGACAGCACTTGATACAGCCATGACTCTCACCGGCCATTTCTCACTATGTGAAAGGCTGTGGCCTGCGGGCATGGATGGATCCATTTCATGGAGGATTGATTTATCTATCCCTCTTGTTGGTCTAACTCACCCCAAATCAAGCACGAAATAATTGTTGAAATTGTAAATAAGAAAGAAAAAAATAAAAATGGAACAGGGGAAAAGTTTCCTATAATACCAATGTGTAAAGGAATTTGTTTCATATGTTAATGGTGGTGTATTTAAGAGTATCATTCACATATGGCCCACAAGATAAAAGAGCACAAAGAAAAGGATAAAAAAAACCCCAATGTGCGAGATATAGGATTGTACTCTGAATGTTGTGGGAAAGTTTTCTTCAAGTATAAAATACGGGAAAAAGAAGGTTGCCAAGTTGTGTGATTTGCGCTAACATACGAAGAGCAAAATAACCACCCCACACCTTTGTTAAAAAAATAATAATAATAATCTCACTCCAATTGGATGCCCTCACACACATCTTCAGTGGTTCTGCATCGATGCAATGCGGTCCTACAGGGCCACAGATCCTAGGAATGACCGTTTTCTTTACAAATTTTTTGTCATTGTAATGAAATTAATTTAATTTTCATACAAAAAAAAATCATAAAACAATAAATTAATTTATAAAATTTGTTACTTTAAACTATTTTCAAGCATTTCTCGTTGTTTCAGTTATTATTATTATTATTATTTTTTTGGTAGAAGTCTCACTCATTAAATCAATCCAATCTATTGGATATGTTTCGTGGTCTTAAATATGGATGATACCTATTTAAGCCAAACGAGTTAACAATGACTCAAATTTTGAATTGTTGAGTAGGAATAGGAAGAGTGAGCAATGGCAAATGTGAATTTTCGATTTTATCCACTTAGAATCAACCATTGCTCTCCAAGTTTTGCTTGCTTGCCAAGCAAGTCTGGACTTCCAGCCTTGGATCTCACCGGCAATTCGTCCTCCGACGGTTGCTTATAGTTTAACCACTTCCAATCGAAAGGCTCGTAACTTTATAAGGTGTTTAAATCATGAAGGTCTTACATTGACTGAGAGGACAGAACTTGGTTCTACTATCACCAACAACTGGAAAAACCTTTATTCTTCTTCCAATCCAGTGTTCCAAGATAGTTACTTTTCTTGCATTTCGGGTCGAGTGTCTATTGAGGATAATGCAAAGCTGTTGCAACCTGTTTCGTATGAGGAAATTCGTAGCACTGTGATGAGTATGGCCTCCACTAAGGCTCTGGGTCCGGATGGATTTCAGGGTGTGTTTTATCAACACAACTGGGATATTATCGGACCCGATGTGGTCAGGAGTTAGGATTGTTCAAGCATTTTTTCGAACCGGTACTTTCTCTAAAACTTTGAATCAAACGTTTATAGCTTTGATACCTAAGGTTGATCATCCTACTGCTATAGGCGAATTTCATCCCATCAGCCTTTGCAAATTTATTTATAAGATCATATCTCATATCATTGTTTTTCGTTTGCAACCTCTGTGATCATCACTCATATCTTTTAATCATAATGGGTTTATAAAAGGCCGGAACACCCATGATAATGTGCTTATCTGCCATGAACTCTTTCATCAAATCAAATAATAAAAAAAAAAAGAGGATCCAAGGGTTTCATATCTATTAAAATAGATATGCAAAAGGCGTACGATAGAATAGAATGGAGCTTTCTTGAAAAACACTTACTCATTACGGCTTCGACGCTAGATGGATTAAGTTGGTAATGTTATGCGTTACCACTCCTTCTATGGCTGTCCTGCTTAATGGGTCCCCTTTGAGCTACTTTCACCATTCTAGAGGATTGAGGCAAGGAGATCCCCTCTCCTCCTATCTATTTGCATTATGCACGGAAGTTCTATCTTCTCATTTAACATTAGCCCAACAACAATCAAGCATTCGGGGTATTTGGATTTCTCGTGGAGGTGAAGCTATTATCCATCTTGCCTTTGCTGGTGATTTAATTTTATTTGGTCAAGCTTCTACCGATAATTGCATGCTTTTACCAACATTTTGAACGAATATTGTCACTATACAGGACAATGGCTAATTTGGCTAATGTGCCCTCTTCATTTAAAAGAGTTGTAGCATATCGCTTCCAACTTATCCCCACAATGACTCTTGATATGTACTTGGGTATCCCATTCATTAGTGGAAAACTCTGCAAGGATCATTGCTCCATGCTAATCTCTAGAGTTGATAACAAGCTACACCTTTGGAAAACAAAGTATCCCAACTGTGCGAGGAAACATACTTTGATTCAATCAACTTTAGTGGCTCTCCCGACCCACTACATGTCTTGTTTTTTACTTCCATCCTCCATTCTCCATGAGCTGGATTTTAAAAATCGGAACTTCTTATGGTCAAATGGGGAAAAGTCTCTCACTCCGACAGTATGCTGGGCTTGGATATGCCAACCTAAGCGTTGTGGATGGCTTAATCTGAAACTATCTACTCCAATGAATACCGCGCTCCTCGCAAAAAAAGGTTGGCAACTCCTTCGTCATTCCCAATCATTATGGGGCCGGTTAACGAAGGCAAGGTATTTTCCGTGCACTTCGTTTCTAAAAGCTAATTGTCCATCCTCAGCCTCATGGGGATGGAAATCCATCATTAGCGCACGACCATTACTTAGTCAAGTTATTTTCAATAAGGTTGGGAATGTGACTGGAATTCATCCATGGTTAGATTATTGGATTCCCAATATCCCCCATTGCAAGCTCATTTTCCTCTTCCCTCACATGCCCTACCACGGTTTCACAGTTCATTTGCCCCACCAGTGAATGTTGGAATCTACAATTGGTGCTTTATTGGTAGCCATCGGAGGTTGCTTGGCGGATTCTCTCTATTCCTTTCCCTCAGCATTATACAATTGATACCATTGTTTGGCTTGGTACTGCATCTAGATCCTTCACAGTATTATATGCATATTGCATGGCTTTAGGTCCTGTGTGTAATTCTTCGGATCCTGTTTGGTTACGACTCTGGTACTCTTATATTATACCCAAAATCCAATTATTTGTGTGGAAATCACTTATAGGCAAGCTTCCTACATCATAATTACTTTGTCAATGTGGCTTCAACATACCAAATATTTGTTCCTGGTGCTCTCAATCAGGAGTATAAGCCCAACATATTCTTTTCAAGTGCCAATTTTCGTCTTCTATTTGGACGACCTCAGCAATTACTTCCATGCCATTGCATCCTATTATCATGGACATAGTTACTCTACTCTTGCGGCAATCTCATAAGTCAAGAGATGACGATATAAAGGTTGCTTATCTTCTCAATACTTTATGGAATATTTGGCTGGCCTTTTTGGACAAAGTTTTCCGGAATGTTTATTCAGCAGTATGGAGCATCATTTGGGAAGCTACAGATTTGGTTAAGCACTTTCTACCATTAATTCCAAAGCATTCCTTAAAGACCACCTTTGTTCGATGGCTGCCTCCCTTTTCTCCCACTTTCAAAATCAATATTGAAGGCGCTTCTCAAGGTAATCCGGGTCCGGCAAGGGTTGGAGGGGTGTTTCGGGATCATAATGGTTGTTTCCTCCTTGGTTTCCCTATTGGAATCGGTGATGCTATAGCTTGTGTGGCTAAGGCCCTGATAATTTTCCATGCTTTGAAGATGGCTCGAGAGACTGGGTACCTCAATTTGCAGATTGAAGATGATAATCTTACCATCATCAATATACTACAACATCACTTTCAGTCAATGCCCTGGAAGATTAAGCACATTATTGATGATTGTTGGGATATGGCGGACTGCCTTGATTCAATCTCATATACTCATATTCTTCGTGAAGACAATTCCACTGTAGACAATCTAGCCACTCATGAGCATTTACTCTGTGTCACACTATTTGGACTCGCCTCCCCTCCCTTCCCCTCCCCACCCCTTCCCTCCCCTTCCCTTTTTCTTCCTTTATATTTATTGATAGATGTAATGTGGTTTTTTCCCACTATTCTTGTGGTGCTAGTAATAGTTAATTTTTTATCTATCAAGAGAAAAAAAAAAAACTGTGTGCATTTAATTGAGGTGGGACCTGAAATTAAACACGTGAATTATAACAAAAAAATCAATTGATCCACGTGGCACAGATCAAGTGGCCTGATCTAAGATTGTCATGTTAAAATCAGAATCAATTTCTTCATCTCTGAACTACAAAATTTCCAACTGGTCATTCATCCAACAAAAAAAAAATTTCAACTGGTCCACGAATGGCATACGGACCGTTGGTTTTCAGATTTGAGTATCTGACGACCCATTTTAAGCTTTCTTTCCTTTTGAGATCGATTCTGATCTCCGATTCCGTATTTAAAACCCTCGCCGACACTCAACATCGGCGACATGGCTCGAGTGCTAGACAGTCATGAGTCAACCGACGGAGCAGGGCTAAATTTCGGGACTGAACCGTAATTACAAAATTTCCTGAGGGCATGCCCGTCACCTTGTAAGGAATTATCCGTATTCACCAGAGACGGCTTGGAGTCGCATCCTCCTAATTTTCGAAAAATCGAACAGGTTTTCTCCTTCTCTCTCTCCCGACTCCGATATATTCTCCCACAAAGATCCCAGTTTTCTTGTGCGTTTCTCCTCGCAGTGGCGGTATTTCTTACTGGATCTATATCCTGCTGGAATCTCCACTTATTTTTGGATCTAAACCAGTCAGATTATTGTAAAAAGATTAAGGTTTTTGCCCGGTGGTGTATCGGAGTTCCGGTTACTTTTCCCGTCGGTTCTTGGTCGATCTCAGATTCCACGCTCGAGCAGAGACGTAGTTGAGCGTTTATTTGAAGGTCAACATCGAGTGCAGCGCAGGGTTTTGGTTCTGGTTCCAAGCTTCCATATTAGGGTTTCGCGCTTTGTAATTGTTCCTTCTTTCAACTTATTTTTACTTTATCGTCATGCCGCGGAGTTCTCGACACAAATCTCACAAGCAACATAAGCACAGTTGTAAGGATTCTAGAGAATACTCGGACTCTGAGGAAGATGGGAATTTGAAAGATAGGAAGGGTAAGGAAGAAGCTGCTGCTAGGGTTTCTAGGGATTCAGCATCTGGTGAGAAAAGGAAACTTGCTTCCCAGTCTCAAGAGGGCAAAGATCTGTTTGGTCCTGGTAATGGTGATTTATCAGAACAGTATGTCTCTTCGAAGAGACGAAAAGATAGGGCCGATGCAACTGTCACTGATCGGTGGAACGGTGGCCAAGACAAGCGCGGAGTAAGTGTAGTTGGGGATAAGGAGACAAATGGGGATGGTTTTCGGCCGGAGTCAGAGAAAGGTCCAAAGTCAAAGGTTTCAGTTGATTCAAAGAGTAAGTCTAGCAGAAGGGATGACAGTTTAACTGATAGGAAGGACGAAAAGGTGAGTATAGCAGTTGAAGGTGAGGAAGTGAAAAAGAGTATTAACAAGGTCGAGTCAAGGCGCAAATCTGAAAAGGATTCGGGTCGGAAAGAGGTCTATCAGCACACGGACGTGAAGGAGAAGGAACGAGAGCCAGAGAAAGATAGAAAGGTTCAAGATGGTAGACGTGAGAAATCAGTCGACACCGTGGTAGTGAGTGAAGTGAGTAGGAAGCAAGGATCTCATTCGGGTAGTTTAGAAGAAGACCGCCAAGTGAAGCGAGAAGTAGAAAATACGGGTAAAGCAACTCTAATCATTGTATGAATTTTATTACTTGGTTATCGTGAAGTGGTATTTTATACTGCTTCTCTTAATTATGAATGCTATTGTTGTTGATGAAGCAAATTGAGAATGTAGGTGTTTGAACTCTATTATATTTGTTTCTGTTTCATAGTAAGTGAGAAAACTAAATCCTCACCCAGTTAGCAGTTAGGGAATCTAAGCTAGGAGGGATTAGATGTACATAAAGTGTTGTACCTTCCATTTTGGTCAAATTTTACTATTAGAATATCTGAAGGTTCTGGTATGCTCATGCATAAGTTCAGGGTTATGAAAAATTTTCCCGCTTGAAGGTAGATGTGGCTGTGCTCAGGAGATTTCTCAAAACATAGTTGAACACTGGTCTTAAGAGAAAGGGGGGGGGGGAGGGAAGAGTATTACACGACAGTGGTTTATTTCTCTAACCTCTGTTTCTAAGTCTAGCCTGGTGGTTTGGCCCTAAGATGTCTACCTGGAGCGCTAACTTTCATTTGGAGATGGAGGTGCTCATCTCCCAATCTAGAGCAAGAGAACTGTTTGCTAAAGATTTTGTTGACATTTTCCTATTTATTGAGTAGTCACATCATCTGATATTGTATTAACTAAGGTAATTCTGCTTGTTAGAAAGGAAGTGCGGCCATAAGACAAAATTGGAGGGCAAGTGTCTTGGAGCTATTATTTGTCAAAAGTAGTGTCTGACGCAACATCTTTCGAAATCCAGAAATAGGTTTATGCCTTTATACACAATGTATCACGTACCCTTGAGAAATAGTTGAATATCCCCAAATGAAACATTTTAAATTCTTCCTAAAAAAGCGGCATTTAATTTGGGAATACTTGTGTCATATTTTGTGCAATTGGTCTATGGAAAACACCGTCAAGTCAAACCTGGCGCTACACACAATTCTTATATGAATTTGTCTGTTTCATAAGATATGTTATTAAATTCAAATTCAAGTGATAGAAGGGGACATCAAGCTGGGACCATTGTAAAGCGTGGCATCCAGAACAGGCATCTACACGATGGTAGTTGTAGTGGAAAAGTGTACTTCCATGGGTAAATGAATGTCTGGCCATTGTCAGATTTATGTTTTAATGCAGTATGTGTGATGACAATCTATAGGTTTAAAATGTTTCAATTGGAACAAAATTTGAAGAAAAAACACCTTTTCATTGGTTAATTGATACTCGATTATATACGATTCATGGCATGTCTATCAAGATAGTTCCTGCTGCTGGCCTGGTTGAATTTATTATGTCTGTAGCTACATGTTTAGAGGTCGAGTGGATGGTAAGGTGATAAACAAGTGAAACTAACCTCTTCAGAAAACGGGCTGGAGATATGAAATTGTGGAGAAGGTTTTTAGTAATTGCAGCTAGGTGAATGTGAAGGCATATAGAAGCTGGATTTTTAGAATAGTGGCAATGCTGGCCTATTATTATCTAGGATATGTAGAATTAGGTATCTTGTGCAACAATAGCTGTAGTAGGTAAATAAAAGAGATCAGCATACTGATTTACAAGGTCTCATGCATGGGATGGAGATATGGTGGTCTGCGTTACATTCACATTCTTCATCTTCAAACGCTTGGGGTTCATATTTAGGCATCTGTTCTTTTGGTGTGCTTTTGTGTGTGGACCTGATGGCCTTTTTTTTTTTTTTTTTACTATTGCTAAAATATTTATCCAAAGGAACTCTTTGATGCTGTTGAAATCTTCCATGAAGATTCTCTTTGTAGTGGACCTAATTAATATTGTGGAAATTATTGTCCTATATCTAAAAGCGCTTCTGTGAACCTATTACGTGGTTGCCACAGGGAAGATTGGTCTTTGTGATCCTATTCCCTTTTTATCTGGACGCAACTACCTTGTACAGTTTGCATGTGAAAGATGTTATCCTGATGATCAAGTATTAAGGAAGAATAAATCGATATCTGTAAGTAATTTTTGGCCTTAAACTGATTAAGAGGGTTAATCATCCTTTGAAACTTTTGATATTCAAAGTTTGAAAAATGTTATTAACTTTTTGTGCAACTGTGACTGTTGTTGGAAAGTTATGATTCTATGTCTGAGCACTGCTGGAGAGTGGGGTACGAAGAAGGGAATGGATCTCTTAAAAGAAAGATTAAGTGATAAACATGAAATAACGTTTTCCAGTGGGAAGAGTTAGCTGTTAGTGGTTTTTGTAGGTGAAATATGATATTGTTAACTATTTGATGTAACCTCAATGATGTCTACTAATTTTGCTCTAAGAGGAAAAGGGTGAAATTTAAATAAATTGTCATGGTTAATCATTGGGACTGTGTCTTTGTAATCAATGTACAGTTGTGTTGGATATATTTTATAGATTGTTTTCATGTTGTTATGAATGAGAAAACCCAGTTGTGTGGTTCTCTTATATTTTTCTGGTGAATGAGCACTTGAATATGGTTATCAATCAAGGTACAAATGGATGAGAATCTGTTCTGTGAATCCTTAGTGCAGTGCTGATTCTGAATCTCTTTTATTTTTTTCCCATGTAGAGGTTGGCATTATTATAAAGGGTAATTTACAGCGCCACCCCCTAGAGAATGCCACAATTATAAGAACACTCCTGTTTCACCAAATTAGACTTAGACTCCCTACCGTCGGTCACTGTTAAGGAATATACCCTATATGCTGATGTCAGCAACAATATTTTATTTTAAATACCAAACTATCTTTATTAATTATGAAGTACCTAAAATACCCTTATAATAGTTCCTATTTCTTTCACCCAAATCCATAGATTTGATATGGATTTGGTCCCCATTCCAAGACCCCATTCCACTGGCGATCATTCAGAGCAGCGGCGACGGACGATGACTAGGCGAAACCCCTTTGTGCTTGAATCGTGAGGGTGGTCTGGAGGTGCCATCGTCGAGGGTGGTCTGGGAGCAGGTAAGGATGGAGTAGCTGGCCAAGAAGTGTAGGATTCGGTCCAACATCACTGGAGCATTTGGGTTTTGGGTGGGCAAGTGAAGGGCGATCTCCAAAGGAGAGACCTGTGCCCTAGCACCGGCCTCGGCGATGATCTCCAGAAGGTCGAGGTCGTGGCAGATTTCAGCACCATGGGTAGCACCGAGAAGCTAGCCTATTGCATCGCATACAAAAGAACGAATAAAACCTAATTGCACAGCAATACTTAGACACCGAACTCAACCAATCTCATCCGACCACCGAAAACTCTTACAAGTTCCAATTAACACTACTCTTGACAAAAAAAATCTCTCTAAATCATCGAATTGCAGCAAAATCAGGGTGAATCAAATTATGAAACCCTAGCAAATCCCCAGAAAAGCCTAGTATTTGTGCAAGAAGTGAGATCTCGTGGAAGTTCAGTTGAGATGAAAATTTGAAGGCGCAGACATTCTTAGATCGAATGGGTGGATGCTTTCGATGAGAGCTTCAACAACACGATTGAGTCTTGAGAGAGAGGGAAGGAGATGAAATATTTGAAAGAGGAAAAGAGAACGATAGGGGAAGAAGTCAGCGGAGAAGACATGAGAGGAGCGGGGGAAGAAATTTAAAGAAATGAGAGACTGAGAGAGGTAAGTGTGCCTAACTAATTGACAGAAACAAAATCAGCATATCCCTTCCTTGGTATCCTGTCCAGACTCTTGAGCTGATAGTTTATATAGAATGGGAAATTTACAGCGACACCGACATTGAAGGCAACAATGGCATCTTCGACCTCAACGACGATGACTCGGATGGCTAGACCGTGGGTGGCGATGAAGGAGGCGACTGGTAGAGTGGGATAAGGTGGGGATAGCCGTGGTGTGAATGCGGTAAATTAACCAGCTTACCAGAGAGGATAGCCGTTATGGTTATGCACAGTGATGAAGAATGTCGCCGACGGTGGCGCTATGCCATTGGTTTGCGTCTCTCTCTCTCTCTCTCTCTCTCTCTCTCTCCAAGTCTCTTTCGGTGAAGGTAGGAATAGGTAGGTGTGAAGAGGAATTGGGTTAAAATGAATTTTAGTGAAAAGGGTATAACGGTCGTTTTACCTCTTAGCTTAACTGTGACTGATGGTAAGGGGTCTGAGTCTAATTTGGTGAAACAGAGGGGATGTTCTTATAATTGTGGCATTCTCCAGGGGGTGGCGTTGTAAATTACCCTATTATAAATGGACTGGTTTAGCTATTGCTTAGGTTTAGTGGAAGTTTCTTCCTTTAATAAATTTTTCCAAAAAAAAAAACATTTGCCTTTCGTTTTATTCTCTTCAAGCCAAATAAGTAATTGCTTTAGTCTGGTAGGTTGGTTCAATATTTATTATAGGGGAGGGTTCCCTCCGATGCCAGTGCGCAGTTTCGGGCGTTGGGGGTTTAATTACGGAAAACCTGAAATATGGGGGGATATTAGGACATTTTATAGGGGGAGTGCTACAATAATGAGTGGGGCATGCAATTTGCGGTTAGAATTGGCATCGTGGCAAACTTAAACCCTTATTATCTAATTGCACAATTATTTTATGTTTAGGAATTTTCTAGTTTACACCCCCTTGTTGGTTTTTTTTTTTTCCTTTACAATGTCACAATCATCCCTAGGTAGGGTTTTATGAAATTTCCTGTGGTTTTAGGTTCTTTGGAGCAACATAACACTCACAACCTTATGTGGATGTTAATTGCTCAATTTTTAGGGGCTAACTCTTCACTTTCTCTCTCTCTCACAAGGAGGTACCATGATTTTTAGTTTAGCAGCGAATTAACCTTTTTTTTTCCTCTTTCAAAAATAGGTGAACAGAAATGAAAATCTTATGGAGAGTGTGTATAAGATCTCCAGTTATACAAGTATTTCTAATGAAATAAGCAAAAAAAAATTCAGCATGTTATTAAAAAAAGAAAAAAAAGGCAAGAGGCAGTTTTCTCTCTGCAAATTATATGATCTTCAACCATTGAGCACCTCTCAGAAAAGCCTCCAGATCATGGAAACCATTTGTAACCATCATCTATCTCATAATACAGTCACAATCAGCAGCAACCATATGAGTGAGGCCCGTTTTGAAATTTACCATCAAAGATATTGCTGTTCCTCTATTCTGACACCCAGAATTCCAGAATTTAACAATTTCCACAGATCCACTGCTTTTGGATTGAAACGCAGCTAGGAAAGAAGTAAAATATTAGGTTCCAATTGAGAACAGGTGCGAAACTAGTTTACTGGCATTCGGGCAGATTACATGCCAAACATGCTGCCGAAAGACTGCAGAAAAAACCAAGTGACCCTCTACAAAAAATCACACCCTTTTTTACAGCATCAAAGATTCCCACCATGCTGTTGTCGTCTTGTTGTCCCCATCTTCTTTTGGATATGGGAATGGTTTGTGTCCTCTTTAGACATGCTTATAATCTATATGTGGCATTCAATTGCTGCATTTATCATTGATGATTTGAAAATGTTGCTCGAGGTCATTGTGTTCAGATCCTCAAGTAGGTGCTGCAATGGCCTGCCTTGCTCTAGTTTTTATATTTTATAATGTATCCATAGATATCTAGCATAATACCATATAATTGATTGAAGCCATCCTAATTTGGTAGCCAATGAAGGCACCATTTCTTCTTATCTTTATATTGTCTAGGAATGTTTACAATAGAAGATTAGTGATATTTATACTAGGACCTAAACCTTACATAGTTTTTTTTTTATAAGTTTATCCTTTACCCCTAATGATATGGACTTAATTAAATAAAGATGCAAACTTCTGGAAAGACTGAGAATTAGTAGTTCCTATTGGAAGCCATGCCTTGTCTGTCTATTTAGTATAATTTGCTTAGATTGTACTTTATCACATACTCTTGGATTCAGGGGAATGAAAGAATTTGGAAAAGTTTTACCGATATGGTGACAGGATTTTAAGTCAGTGGTGTGATTCCTTGCTTTGTAGCATCATGAAACATACATTCTTCAGAGTTTTCTCTTCTTCTTGGTATTTCTGCTTGCAACTTTTTTTTTTGGGGGGGGCGGCCTGCTTGGAAAGGAATCTCTTGGCGGAAGCTTCATTTGTGACATGTGGAAGGCTGAAGTGACATTTCTAACTGTTGCATATCTAGGAAACGGAGTGGATTACCACATGTCAATTTCAGACCCATATTCAATCACATATACTCTCCCCTGTAATGGCATACCCTCCCAATGTGTATGTCCATGCATCCTCTTGGGAGTCCTAAAATTTTCAGCGATTTATTTTGTCATGTGGCAAACTCAATTTGTGTTGAAACTTGACATGTTAGAAGGGGACCTTGGGGCCTACCAATCCATGAAATTTGGGCTCCTAATTGGAACCGTCATGTGGCTGATATTTTGGAGCTGTCAAGAGATTTCTTTCCAGTCGGACCACCTGTGCATGTTAACTTAGCTCAGCCATTGGATGAACTGTTCCTCTTATGAAACTGGTAATGAATTAAAATTGGTCAGTAAATGTAATAATTTTGACACTTTTTATGAATTGAAATCGATTGTCTCATCCTTTGTAAATACAGTATTTTATGGCTTTGTGTAATGTTTGATTAGATGGAATTCAAAGGGGACAAAAGGAGCGTTTTGGTAGTTTGGTACTCTCTCTCTCTCTCTCTCTCTCTCTCTCTCTCTCACACACACACACACACACACACACACACGTGTGGACTTATGCACATTTGTTGTTTTCGTCCGTGGGGAATGGGTCCGGGAGATTCATCTTTCTTCAGTTCTTGACATAATCCAGATCTCTTGAAGCTGCAATTCAGTTGAATTGGAGAAACATTCAACCCCCTGTAAAATATGGAGAAGCAAAAACGAAAATATTACTTTAGTTACATAACCCAGATCTCTTGAAGTTGCAATTCAGTTGAATTGGCGAAACATTCAACCCCCTGTAAAATGTGGAGAAGCAAAAAACCAAAATATTACTTTAGTTTCTGTTAGTTTCAACTTTTATGGAACTAAGAAGCTGTGTTGAGTCAGCATGAATTAGAAAGAAATTATTCAGCCTTTAAGGGAGTGGATTTGATCTATAGTATTTCAGGTTTTAGTGGTTGTTCAAACACAACTCATGTAAATTTTTTTATTTACATGTTTTGGCAAAATATCTTTAATGCAATTTTTTTTAAATCTGTATTCATCCTTTGTTATGGTTTCCACCAATGGTGCTGCATGTCTCAAATTCCTTTTGAAGTGGAGGAGTTGCCATGTGCTGCAAACTTTAAGTCTTGCATTATTGTTCCTGGGGCAAGATGAAACCAGATGATTTTTCATTTAAATATCATTGTCACACGACACATTGTTTAATTGACATCTGCTACTTTTTTTCTGCTAAGATATGGAAACTTAATTCGGAGTATGCTACAATGTTGGTTCAAGAAAGTTGTGTGATGTTCTGTAATTGATTTGGCATTCTCCTTTCCTCACAAACAGATGCTCTAACTTTGAGGCATGTAAATCAACTTGTTATGCATAAAATCCATTCTGGATTTCACACCAATTCGTTGTAAATTTTGTGCTAATGATTTCATGTAACATCTATTGAGCTATTATTGTTTCCTATTAGATCATGTTCACATCTCGATCCTTTTCTTGCTTTCTGTGCAGAGTGGCAAATACAGGATGAACTCCGGAACCCTGAACTGGAGAAAGAACTTGAGAAACGGATCAGACGGAGGAGAGACAATTCTGGTGACAGGGACAAATATCAGGATGATGCAAGGGATACTAATGATAAGGGATTGTCTTCCAGAGACGATAATGCCAAGAATGGGAGATATAAAGAGGAAAGGCATAAAGATGTGAAGTATAGAGATAAATACAGAGAGGATCCGGATAGGGATCGCAGGCACCGAGATGAAAGGCACAAAGATGAGCGTTCCATTAGAGATCACACTAATGACAGGCCTGACACTAGGCATTTGAAGGGTGACAGTGATCGTCATAAGAAATCTAAGCCTCATGACAGCGATCGTGATGGCAGCCCCCACCTTGATGATCGGGGATCCAGGTATAGAGATAACAGGGTGAAGAAGAGATCTTATGATGAGAATGAGGACCATATTGATGTTAAATCCCGAAGTTCCAAAGAGCACCGTTCTGATATGGAAAATAAATCGAGCAGTAGTAAAGTGGAGTCAAATGCTGATAGGGGAAGGTCACAATCACGACATGTTGACATTGACTCCCCTCTAGCCAATAACAGACGGAAGAGCTCCCCAAGCTCTAGTACTCATGTTGCCAAAGATCAATATAGGTACCTATTTATTTTTTCCTCTTCAATAATTCTAGAATATTCTTCTTATAATTATATTTGTAGAGCATAATGTTTCTCCGGAAGCATTGAGGAGTTTCTGTAGTATGTTTGGCCCAACATTCTCCTCATCTTGAGAAGCATATCTTTTTTTAGTTATTGGCCAAAGAATTGTGTGCCTGTCAGTTGATTATGATGGATGTACCACATTTTTGTAGTGGAACACCGATGTATAAATGTATTGGGTTTGTTCAGATCTGTGATTTTGGATATCTCCATCACTGTTCAAAGAGTGAAGATACTAGAGGAGAGGCATAAGGTTTGACCTGGTATGAACCTTAAGTGTTAGTCTTTAATGGAAATCGATTGATTATGGATTCATGAAAACTTGATTTGTTGGGCACAAGAGGAGATTCTTATTGTTCTCTCATGCCATTTAGAGAGGGCTATTAAGTAAAACTTGCCAGATGGATGGAGTGTGATGTGGGCATATTTTCTTTTGAACTGCCATCTCTACTGCAATTCATATTTCTTGACTTAGATGACTCAACTAGATAGCGATTCCCTAATAGGGGGCTTGTGTTGTTGTGGCCCAGCAATCTTGTGGTACTCAAATTTTTGTGCTGATCTAATCTAGTGGAAGTTTCAGCCAGAATGCATCAACCACATGCTTCTATGCATGTAGTATCGTAGATTTCTTGTTTGCATGGCTTACCCATTTTATGACGTTTTTTTAGCTAAAACTGGTGCTCATTTCTCTGCTTTCCAGTCCATCCCAGGTTATATTTGGCCCTCGTAACATCTCTAATTTGCTGTACCACTCACTGGTGTATCTGGTCTTTGTTACACGTCTGATCAATTTGAGATGCTGAATAAACCATTATGTGAATCTGCAGTGACTTATAATTTTGTTGATCCAGATTGATGGCCCATTGTACCTGGACACCAACTTATTAAAAAAAAAGGGAGAAAGAACTCTGCCAGCCTGGTGTTGCCTACGACCAAACATAGGCGGGCGTGAAAAAGACCATGCCGCCCCCTGCCCCATGTGCTGAAGATGCTCCCGGGCACCCTCCCATTGCCCCCACGTGCTGGTGTTGCCTACACCAGACTGGTAGGGTTCTTTCTCCCTAAAAAAAAAAAAAAAAAAAGCAAACTGAACACCTGTGAATATGGGGACCAGCACCCTAAAGCACTGCCTTGGCTCTTTATCAAGTGAAAAGTTTTTCAACTTTAAGGTCAGTAGTAAACCTTACAAATTTTTGTTAAAGGAATATGGGGACTAAGACCACCACTCTTGGTGATATTTTTGTTCATGAACTCACTTTTTTTAGCCGTCCGTCGTCGTGATTTTTGTTATTATGTTGGTAACCTGAAGTTTCCCAAAATAATTGTTAAGTTGCTTCAAGGTGTATATAGGATTGTCAATGCATTGGAAGTGTATTGGCCTTCTTTTCAATGGAGATGTTTCACATCTATTCCAATATTCTCTTAAGAAATGTCTCCTACTTGTTATTTTTCTATTCTAGTGTAAATTACTAGCTACCATATGTTGCTGTTTTCTGTTATCAGGAATAGCTCTAAACAAGCAGATTCAAAGTATAGAGACTCTGCCTCTGAAGGAAAAATCCGGCCAAATGATGCAACTTCCACAAGAGATGTGAGTTGTGGCTCTGCTGTCCAGGAAAGAACTTTTGAGGCTCGGTCCTTGGACAAGAAGGATGACAACCATTTGGGTGAGTCATTTAGTGAAAGGTCCCCAAGATCAGATTACCAGGTCTCACCTATGCTCTTGATGGAGAAATCTCCGTCATCGTCAAATATTGACCGTAGATACTCAAACAGAATGGGTGCAAGGAGGAGCCTTGATGTTGAAGACACCGGACGTAGGAGCACTGGTTCCAGGGATGCAAGGGATTATTCCACTAATGAAGAAAGGGGGAGCCGTGAGTTGCCCTTGGAGAAGCCAACAGTTGATGAGTATTCTCAAATAGAAGGAGACACAGTATCTGTTACTTCATCCTTCAATAGATCCAGTCACTTGTCCAGCACCTCACCATCTATTCGTCCTCCCCCACCACCCATCAGGGCTGGGGTTGACAGCCCTGCAGTTTTGGGCTCATCTGAAGAAGACAGTAGAGGAAAATCTATTAACCGCTTCAAGAGGAGTGGCGAACCCAGTGTGAGCAGAGGGCAGGGAAATGCTTGGAAGGGTGTCACAACTTGGTCTTCGCCGGTAGCTAACGGCTACATATCTTTCCCACATGGTCCACCTCCTGGAGGTTTTCATCCAGTTATGCAGCAGTTTCCAGCTTCACCTATATTCGGTGTTAGACCACTGGAATTGAACCATGCAGGGCTTCCATACCACATCCCTGATGCTGACAGGTTTTCTGGTCATGGGCGCCCTTTTGGGTGGCGGAATCCTGCTGACGACTCTTTTCCACCTCATATGCATGGATGGGATGCAGGTAATGGTGTCTTTGGGGATGATCCTCATATGTATGGCAGACCAGATTGGGATCAGAACAGACACTTGATGAATGGTGGTGCAGACATGTGGAAGGGCCAAAATGGTAGCATGAATGCAGAGTTGTCCTCTGCATCCCAGAAAGAGGTTCATCACCCACATGCTCCAGCAGAAGAAATTTGGGCTGGGCAGCCAGGCCAGAGGTCTCGAAATGAGCGGAACCGTCCTGGTCCTCGTGCAGAAAGCATCGAGATAAAGAGAACCAGCAGCACTCCTCCACCGAAGGATATTAGTGAAGCTCCTCTGAAAACTATGGATGAGAAGACACCAAAGCCTTGTAAAATATCAAGTGATGAAGGCACTCATTTTTGCCATGTTTATCTTGCTAAGTTGGACATCTCAGCAGATCTTACTCTTTCAGATTTGTATGACCAGTGTATGGGCTTGTTGGATGTTGAAGGGAAGACCACTGATAGTGAGGATGCTACCAAACATGTGCATCCAGATCTCGAGGTAGGATATTTTAGAGAGAAGGTTGCTTCTTTGATGATGTCTTGAAAATATTCATACTAATTTGTTTTTTCCTCTCTCTCTCTCTCTCTCAGGTGGGTGCGGGAGTGAAAATCTCTAAAGCCAGCACGTGTGTTTCACTTTTCCCAGCAGTAAATGATTCTGTTTTTCAGGTATAGTATTGTTACCTGGTTTTAGAAGTTAAATTCTATTTGGCTAAAAGAATATCAATAGAGGACCACTAACAGTGTCCAAAGAGCATTGCATAAATTGGAATCTACTTCGATATTCTCGGCAATAGCCAAGAGTAAAATAAAGCTTGAAAGAATGTAGTGTTGGATTTGGACTTGTTATGCCAGTTGATTTTGTGATTTGAATCTGCAGAGAGCCATGGCCCTCTACAAGAAGGAGAATGAAGAGATGAGAGCCAAAGTAAATGCCTCGTCTCCTAAATCAGAACCGCCAAAGGTGATGACTTCTGTTCGTGAGGGAGTGGAGGAGCATTTCTTACTTTCCAACAAGGAGGCGGTGGAAGGGCCTATTCCAGTTTCTAATCAGGAGGAACCGGAGGGGCCATTTCCAACCTCCAAAGAAGGGGAAGAAAAGGATTTGTTTCCAGCTTGTGAACAAGGCAAGGTTGAGAAGCCGATTCGTACTTCCAGTGAGGAGAAGTTGGATGAGATGGAAGATTCAGTTTCTGATCCTGGCAATGGGAAGAGAGAGGAGCCAGTACCAACTCATGGTGAGGGTAAATCAGATGAAAAGTTTCCAAAATCTGATCAGGACAAAGTGGAGATAGTTGCTAGTATTCATCAGGAGGAATCGGAGGAAGCAGCAGGGGATCACTCATCTTCGCTCGAAAATGCTTCTCAGGTTACCGGAAAAGATGATGACATGCATGATGCCAGTAGTTTAAAAGTCGATCCTTGTGCCAATAGTGCCGAGGAAACGTGGGCTTTTGGTGATATTATGTGTGGTCCTGTAGGTTTTTCTGACAGTTCTGAGGCATGTGAGGCTTTGATGCCGGAGTCAATTGAGTGTGGGTTGGTAAATTTAAGTCGGATACATCATTCTCCTGAAAGTACACATTGAGACAATTTCTATTCGAAGGTTTTGGGAATATGCCAATTTCATAGAAATCATGCAATTCCTTTCATATTGTTCTGTAGTGTTTGTTTCACCCATCTACCTTTTGTTTGTTGTTGATTTTTGTTTTGACAAAGGAGACAGAAAATATGGGATCAATTGAAGGATCCATCAACCCGTATCATCACTTTCTGGCATTATGATGTGGTCCCAAATGATCCTATTGTATAGCTCTTTGCAGGAATATCAGGTATTCTCTTTCAAAGCATCCTTCTTGTTTCTGAATTTTGTGTTTTCAGTTTGGAGACTGACACCCCTGAGCCTCCTAGGGGAAGTCTGGTGTGCTTGGTGGAGACTAGGTTTGTGATGGATTTATGTGGGAAGCCCCCCCACAGTGGGGCCTTTTTGCTTCTTGGTAAGCCATTGCTTCCAAGTAGAGAGAACCAATATTTTCCTGCAGATGCTTCTGAAGTCTGAATGGATATCTAGGAGTCTGGTGTCCCTGTTTAGTCTGGTGTCGTCCAAAAGATTTAAAAATTCTGCTTATTTAATTCGCTCATGACAAATCTTAACCATATAGGAACGTCTGAGTTTCTGAAAAAATGTGATGGTTTTTACATCTATTAGAGAACCATAGGCTGCATTTGGTTGCAAGGGAAATTGCAGTGTAAGTGAAATTTTTGAATCCTAGAAGAGGAAACTTTACACCACAAATTTTTGTCACCAACTCCTAATCATGTTATATGTTATTAAAATTTACTTCTTCTACCCAAAAAAAAAAAAAAAAATAATTAAATAAATTCACTTTTATGTATTTAAATACCTTGTATTTGATAAGTAAAACTATATTACATCTGAAAAGTATCTGTACTAAATTAGGGTGTTTCTTGATTTTCAAAATTGGCTTAGAAAGTGGAAGTTTTTTACGTTTGTTTCCATGTGAAAAAGGTGGAATTTTTTTTCTTTTTTTCTTCTGAAAAATTAAATTTCAGTTTATTTTTTGGATGAGTAAGATTTTATTAACAAAAGCAACAAGAGAAAATATAAAAGAGGGAGAGGGGGAGGGGGAGGGGGTGGGGGAGGGCAGGATGCTTGAGGGAAGGGCATAGACAAGTCCTAAGAGGGGCGGCGGAGTGGGCTGGGGAAGGGAGGGAGGGGAATGGATGAAGGGAGACACTATGAAGCAACAATTAGCATGTTCATTTGGGAATATCTAACCAACCAGGGGATGGGGGACCCAAGCTTAGAGTTATATTATCAAAGATGGCATTCTAAATCATTTATAGAGAGTGAGATTTGGAAGTCTATCTACGAAGATTTTGTTTCATCTAAAAATAGAAGGCAAACTTGTCTATCTTGTCACAAATGGTAGATTCAACAAATGTCATGTCAACCCAAATTCATTTCCTTTGAAGTCTAAGGACGCCTCCCGCCGGGCTAGCAACTTTTGAGGACTTTCTTCCATAGAGGATGCAAATGCATGGGTAATTGAAAGAAGAGGTTTGATAAAAAAAGAATTGATTGATTGATTAGTAACTGAAAAGAGATGATCAATGTCTTCTACTTCACTTCAGCATAAGCAACAGGGGGATAAGGATATACTTATAGATGAGGAAAGACTGGTTTGGGAGGCAGTTGGCAAAGGCTCCCTAAGTTGAAAAGCTATGCCGGAGAATGGATAAGGGAATTGAAGGAGCAAATGAAGTTCCAAGCTGAGGAATAATTGAAAATGCTAGAGGATGACCATAAAATGCACTTGTTTATGGTAGGAAGGGTAACCATAAAATGCACTTGTTTATTTTAACGTATAATATGAAAAATACATGTAAAAAAAGATCATTAACAAAATCAAGAAGAATACACATGTCGAAAAGTTTCTATGTAAAAGATTATTTGTACAAATTTTTTGATTAAACAACCGAGGCCTCTGCGTTTTTTCCCCTCTGACCAAATTGACCTTTTTTTGGTGCTTTAAACTTCCGAAGTGTTACCAGTATGGTTCTAAATATCAGAAATGGATTGGCCCATTTGGATCGGAATCCCTATCAGTGAATTTAATCGATCGAATTGGCCGATTTGGTTTGGAATCGATTATGAGCCTATGATCAATCTTGATTCCTGGCGTTCTAGGGTGACCAATTCTAAGGTTTTTGAGACCGATTTCAACTGATTTGAATCGATTTAAAATCCTTGCACAAGAACTGTATCACCTCATGCGCACCTAAACGAGTTCTGATTTTCTTCGCTCCTTTCTTTGTGAGACCACCCTCCATTTGCTATAGCACATAGTGAACTCTGCTTGCTGCGTCAGATTAGCCGAATTTCAAAACTGGTATCAGGATCCTGGAATGTCATGATAGGTACCTAGAACCATGGTGGCTCGTCTCCATCCTCACCCTCTCTCTGCAGTGTCATCTCATCTTCCTTTTGTGTCTCAAATCTCCAACTAAAATGACAGGATGACAGTGGTGTCTGTTTAGGTGTGGGAGGCAAGAGTAGTTCATGGTAGAGTAGTCCATCTGGGACTCGTCTCACAGTGCACTCAAGGGGCTGAGTTTTTCCAACAATGGAGAGCTTCTTAACACCAAACTTTTGATAGTAATGGCGAGGAGACTTTTTTTTTTTTTTTTTTTTTTGGGGGGGGGGGGGTGTGTGTGTTCAGGACTTCTCTCTCATTAGCGGTAATAGTAACTTCATAAATTCTCTTTTGTAATCCCATTTGTACATTGATGGCTATTTTCGGTGCTTCTTCTTTCGGTTCTCCTCTGCAAGTGCTTCTGACCGTGCATATATCCAACCAAAGCAACTTCTTTCTCCCGGCTTCCCTCCTGTGTGGTTCCTTTGTTTCCTTTCTCTTTCTTTTCTCTGCATTTGATTGAGTTCAGTACAAACCAGAGGAGCAGAGACCCAGGCTGCCAGTTCGAGTTTGCTGCAAATCGGTTCCTGTTGCTAGCTTTTCTATATTCCAGTTAGTCATCTTCTCACCTTATATAACGAGATAATGTTCCCAGAATGGCTATCATAATAGTAAACAGTGAACTGGGAAATTTAATTGTCCGCAGCACCACTGAAATTCAAGTAATTTGCCCAAAAATATAGATTTGGCCCTTACCAATAATCTCCACAAGAGCATGACCCCTCCCTGAAATGATGAAATCTCTTTACATCCCTAACGATTATATCCCTTCCCACAATCTTTGAGATGAACTTGGTTGCTACATGACAGTCATTACAAACCCTCAGGTTCTTGGTAACCCGAATGGTAGCTCCAGGAGGGGTATTCAGGATACCAAATGCTATGGCCAATCTCTCACTGTGCCCACATAGAAGATATTCCTTCTCCTCCTCATCTACATTGTGAAGAACACATGATGTGTCAGGGACGTACCCTTCTTTCCTCATTCTCTCTGACAATCTCTCAAGCAGAGCTTGGAGCTGGCCACTTTGCGGGTGCAATTCGTCCCCGGCCATGAACTTATGGACCTCATTCCCAAACTCGACCCAACTGCAACCGGGTTCTTTCCTCACTCCCATTTCCTTCATGTTCTTTCTAACATTCATTGCTTCGTTCCAAAGCCCAGCTGATGAGTAGATGTTCGATAGCAGAACATGATGGCTGGCTACATTAGGTTCCAACCGCAGTAGATTCTGGGCTGCAATCTCCCCAAGCTTTACGTTTTGATGTATCCGACATGCCCCGAGAAAACTACTCCAAACAATCGCCTGGTCAAGGCCAAAAGGCATGGTGGCAATGAGTTGATAAGCTTCCTCCAGCTGACCTGCCCGACCAAGCAAATCCACAACGCAAGCGTAGTGGTCTGGCGTCGGTTCAATGTCATGGTTGTCTTTCATGCTGTGAAACAGGTCTAGCCCTTCCTTAACCATGCCAGAGTGACTACAAGCAGCAAGGATTGCAATGAACGTGACCTCGTTTGGTTTCACCTCTCCTAATACTCCCTTGGAGACCATCTGTTGGAATAGTTTGAGTGCTTCCTGCCCTAGTCCATGCATCCCATAAGCCATGATAAGGACATTCCAAGTTATAGCATTTCTCTTCGGCATCCCATCAAACACTCTTCTTGATAAGCTCAAGCAGCCACATTTTGCATACATGTCCACAAGTGCACTACCAACTGTAACCTCTGATGCTAAAGAATTTCTAATGGCATATGCATGGATCTCTTTTCCTTTTGCTAGTGCTGCTAGGGCAGCACAACCAGGAAGAGCTGTCATGAGTGTTATCGAATTCGGTCTATATGAAATAGTTTCTTCATCTTCGAAGTCGCTGCTGTTTCCATCTTTAGTTTCCTGAACTCTCTGCATTTCATGTAGCAAAAGAAGTGCATCATCATGCCTCCCACTAATAACATAAGCTGTGATCATGGTGTTCCAGGAAACAAGGTCTTTCACCTCCATGCTCTCAAACATCTTCCGTGAAACATCCAACTTCCCCATCCTAGAGTACATGTCCATGAGAGCATTCTGCACATACCTGTCTCTCTCAAAACCCCGCTTCACTACATACCCATGCATACCCTCCTTATGAGAAAATGCTACACAACGAACACAAGCCGGCAAGACACTCGCCATTGTTGTTGGGTTTGGGCATAGTCCATAAACTACCTCCATCTCTATAAAGAGTCTTAATGCCTCTTCATCAAGCATGTGCTCTGCATAACCCGCAATCATGGCATTCCAGAGTCCGACCCTCCGTTCTGAGATCCCATTGAATACATGACGGCCACTATCGACCCGCTTACAATTGCAGTACATGTCTACTAGTGCACTACACACAAAGGAATTCTCAATGAAGTTGTTATTTTTAAGGGCATAGGCATGAATTTCCTTCCCAATATCCAACATTTCCAAGTGGGAGCAGGCCGGAAGCACACTCGCAATTGTAACTTCATCAGGTTTAGTTCCTTTCATGATCATGTGACGCAAGGCAGCCAATGCCTCTGCAAACCGATCGTTTTGTGTCAAGGAACTAATCATGGTGTTCCAAGAAACCATATCGCGATTCTCAAACCGTTCAAACAAAGCCTTGGAGCTGTCAACCCTACCCAATTTGGCATACATAGCCATCAAGGCGTTACTTGTAAATGTCTTATCATCACCATTTCGCAAGCTATACCCATGAATTTGCTTCCCAAGCCGCAACCCATGGTGCCTACCCAGATTAGAACATGCAAGTGCAGCACTAACCAAACTAAACGAGCTGGGAGGCACCTGATCCGAATGCATACACCGAAAGGCCTCTAATGCCAAGTCCCACTCCTCAAACCTGCACAATGCAGCAATCAACGAATTCCAAGACACCTGGTCTCTTTGAGGCATTTTATCGAACAACTGGATAACACCATCGATGCCTCCACATTTACCATACAAATTAAGAAGGGTATTGGCCACAGTCACTGAAGATGAATGGTAGCCAAACTTGATGACAGCAGCATGGAGCTGCTTCCCTGAATTTAAGTCTTGGAGGCCCGTAACGGCCTTCAGAACTGCCGGGAAGGCGAAGTTGTCCGGTGAAATACCTGCAACTGTCATATCGATATAGGAATAGAGGGCCTCTTGGAAGAGATTGAGTCGAGTCTGGGACCGGAGGTTCTCGATCCATGATGAAGGGGAGCGGGTTTCGGAATTGGATTTCTGATAAAAAGTTTGGCCTTGAAGCCCTTGCTTCTGCGAGGTTGGTGGTCGAGCTTGTTGGGTATTAAGCTTGTGAGAAGGAAGAGGAAGAGAGACGGGAAAGAGAGCTTGGGTGGATGACATTGTTGGTTTTGACAGCTGGGGAACTCAACTTCTCATATAAGATAAGAATGAGCTATCTAGCTCAGGGTTTCACTCGGTGAATCGGTTCTAGAATCGGACAATTCGATTCGAAATTAGCCGGGACCAATCCCAATTTATGCCAAATCGGAAAATTCACGCAAAAATTCCCCTGAATCAGTGGATTTTCAGATCAAATGGCGGATTCTAAAGTTTTTGAAACAAATTCCAATCTAACCTAAACTGTTCACCTATTCCTGTTTTTAATCACTGAATCGGATTGAGAATCGGTAAAATCCGATCCCAATTTCTGCCTTTTTGAATCAAAATATTCACGCCATGATTCTCCTGAGTCGGGAGGTTTTCAGATAAATGACTGATCCTAGAGTTTTTAGGGCCGATTCCAACCAAGTCCAATCCGATTGACTATTTCCTGCTTTTAAAAACCCTGACCTAGTTTGTTTTTTCTTAATAAAGAAATCTATATTTAGAGATTAAACCAAATCTGAAGGGGAAAAACCCCTTCTGGAAAGTACAGAAACAATAAAAGGAGGTGTCTTTATCCACCAAGTACGAGACATCAAATTTAAGAGCCCCTTTGACTAAGAAATTTGCCTCATTACCAGTAAAACGAGGAACATGATAGAACCTAATAGACAAAAAAATAGACACTTAACTCATAGTATCAACTACTAGTGACTTTGCAGCTAATTAATAGAAGACTCCACACCAAGAAGAGTGCGGATAATGACAAGACAATCTGAGAAACATGCGACGAAAGTAAAATTCAGCATAGCAGCCAATAAAAGTAGATAATCTAGCTTGCTAGCCTTCTATCGTGGAGCTATTTGTGGAGAAATTCCTTCAGACCCACTGACAAGGTAAAAGTGATTCATACAGTAAACCATGTAAATCAATGAGCCACCTTATAAGTGATGGATAATCCTCAAAAGAAATGATTCCTTGGAATGAAAACCAGAAAACGATTCTAGTTAAAATCTCTCTCAAATAACAGAATCCAGAAAATAATTCGAGAAAAAGAAAAATATTTCCAAAATTCTTTAAATTTTTGAGACATTTCTGATTAAGAAGAAATCTTGTAGATATAATAATCATAAGGGGTAATTTTCCATTAATTCTCTGAACTTTAGTGACTATAGGTAGGAGGAAATGGCCAATAAAGAAGATCTGTGTGCGTTCATTTGCAATTTCAAAAAAGAATCTCAGAATTGAAATTCAAGTCGATCGATTCTATTCAAATCGGCCGATTAGGTCCAGTTTACCGCTGTTGGCCATCACTTGGGCTCAGGGTTTGAAAAATGGATTGAACCGAAACTGTACGAAAACTAGGGTTCAAGGGGTTTTTGCTGATTCCGATTCCTGTTTTCAAAACCCTGTTTGGGCTCCCATGTTGCCACATTCATATACGAAAACATTCAAAAGTAAATTACAAAATCCTATAACTTCCACTGCTAAGATGAAAGCGTTTATCCAGTGGATCCAAGAAAGTACTTGGGGGTAAATTATTCTGAAAAAGCTGCTGATCATTTCCACGGGTCTAATAGGCGAAATCCATTCAATAGCCAGAACATAATCCAATTGCGCCAACAATAATGCCACTATATATATTTCTTTGATAACACATGTACATTACATCAAAATGTATTTTCAACTTATCAGTTGAAGAGAGACCTGATATCAGATGAACCAAAAAAGAAAAAAAAAATTGAAGGATGCAACTGTAGAAGAATTTACATAAGACTGCCCGAAGGGGTGAGGGGAAATTAAAAAATTATAAGGAAAATTGGGAAAAATAATGCAAGCGAGATTTTTAACTTTTATTAAGCTTGAAAGATCTATCAAAGAAATGGAAAAGAAAACACATACTCAGCAAATAAAACTCTGCAATCTTGTGAGGCGAGTGGGTCAGTGCTCCATTTGGAGAAACAATGGGAACTACGTAAGCTAATTCATGAATTTCCGGCAGTTAGGTGCTTTACAGAGGCAGGGAACCTTGAACTCATCACATTCATCAGGATCGAACAAGTAATCGTAACTGCCAGTTGCAATCATGGGGAAAAAAATATCAATTTCTTGTCATGGAAAACCAAACAAGGGCACTAAATGAAATGAAATTAATAATAATAGTAATTATAACAAACATAATCAATGGAGATGAGCACCCTCAGTTCCACCACATGCAGGATGATGTGGGGATTTTAACCATTGGATAGACATGAAAAGGTATTGATAGGCCAAGTGTCACATTTAGACTCGTTTCAACCATATACCCTCCCCTAAATCTACTGCACACTCTCTCTCACATATTCTTGGACCTTTTCAAAGATTTTTTTTGCCAGTAGGCAAGCTTTGTTTGGGCTTTGAAACTTGAGATGTGAGCAGGGGACTTGTCTAAATCTGGGCACAATCCAATAATGCCACTGGCAGAAAAAGGTCCGCTATGTAGATAAGGCTCTCTCCATGGCAGTGTAGGAAAAATAATGATAACACCCTAAAGCTTTTATTTATTTATTATTTTTCTTCTTCTTCTTCTTATTATTTTTTTTTCTTTGGGCGGAGGGGGAAGGGCCATGGCCTGTACACACATACACACACCCACACAGCGCAGTTGCATAGAGAGAAAGAAAGAGTACGTGAGCTCATCGCCAGCAGTAACATTTGTCTTAGCAATAAGTACAATCCGGCTCTCATCATCACCGACGCTCATAATCCTTGCGTAGCAGTTGGGCATGCACTGTACCAAGAGCAAGTAATTGTTTTGAATCAGTGATTGTCAAGACCAGACATAGTTAACCACAGCGTACGTACTCATAAGAAAGATTCCACCCGTCTTACGATTCAGTTCCTCAGAATGATGAGTGTCTTAAGCAATAAACCAAACACTTAATGCTGGTTACGGGTAAGAATAAAATCAAAAGGTAGCAAAGACAAACAATAAAGCAATAGTGACATACAAACATATATATTTTCACTAATCAGTTCTGGTTAACTTACAGAATGGTTTATTAAGCGAGCTATGTTCCCTTTATCTGTGGCATCAACCACGACCTCTTCACTGATCTTGAACAGCTGCAGAATAATAAGTCAGTAGATTCCAGGGTTAGGAACACATCCCAAAATCAGAAAGTACTCAAAACAAAAGAAATGCAAATTGAACTTTAGCCTGAATAACATTTAACCCCCACCATCAATCACATTATTAAGAGTAGAGAAAGGCTGCAAGCATAAGGTACTAACTCTCGAGCAGCACGGAAAAATATCACTAGGCAGCCACAATCGCAGAAGGAAGGGTCCCAAAACAGTCCCATATTCTGATGCTTCCCATTCAAATCTCCTATGCCAAAAATTAATCTCTGGGGGACCATGAGCATCCAGCTCATCATAGGTCTCCAGAAAGAAATAAAAGTGATGGGGCCTTAAAGTTCCCACAAGAATAAAAAGGCACTGCAGTAAGCACATGAAACCACCTCCCCCGCCCCCTACCCCCCCCCCCCCCCCCAAAAAAAAAAAAAAAAAAAAAAAAAAAACGTAGGCAGGGGGAAAAGGAAGAAAAGCTCTTACCCCCTTCATGCAGTGGTGTGCTAGGCCCAATCATGCAAGGGACCTTATGTTTCTACTTAACAATATAGATGCAGTGAAGTATGGACATCTGCTTATTAAGTACATGGCGAATTTTTCTCTTCTTTAATTTTATGTCCTTGATCAGCTAGTAGGGAAAAACATTCTTTTACCTTAGTCCTTGCTTGACGGTTTCAAGAATCACAACACAGGACTTTCAAAGATATGCCTTTTTAAAAGTGCCAATGATAATACATCCACTAAAAATAAGACGAAGGAAACAGAGTGCCAGTGAAAGAAAAAAAATTACATAGCAGTCTTTGCCTTCCAACCGGTAGTGTGCTTCCCTTCGATCTGCAACACTGCGCCTCACCTGTTCACCACGATACTCAAGAACCTGCATGCATAGGAAAGTTTTATGAAGGATTGTATTCACTTCTGAGGAATCAAAGAACTGGTTTTTGTTAAATAACTGCGTCTATTATATGCTAAAAATTGCTTGTATATAATTACAAAATTTATTCTACCTCAGACAGAAGGTTCATCTGATGAATATTACTTGTTATACATCAAAAGCAAACCTAAATCTCATTCACCAAAAGAAGGGGAAGGGGAAGGGGAAGAACTTGCAAGCCATTAATCCCTCAAGAAATACTTCTTGACATTTTTGACATTTCCAGGTGAGAAAGACAAGCAGATACTTCAGAATCTATATTAAAGTTCAAATGCATACCATTTCTCCTTCTTGAATATTTCGACGAGCAAAGAGACCCCATCCATGTATGCCGGATCTACCAAAGCAAACTCTCTCATTTTCCGTTCTCTGCAGTCATGAATAAAATACCAAATGAAGATTAGAAAAGTAAATTGGGCAAGGAATAACAATTAAAACAAAAAACAGGTAGATAATTTGCCTGTAAGTGTTGAAGCCGTTCCTTAAATGTTGAAAAGGATTTGGGATCCTTCTCTTCCTGTTAGAAGAAAAATCAAGTCCATCAATTCTACAATGATTCGTCCCAATGTCCCATTAAAAAAATAACAAAGAAACAACAAATTTTCATCGAACATGGATAAGACACATTACCCTAAATGTATTCAAGCATTCTATTGTGTCTGACGGATGATGACATGGCCCCTTTACTTGGTGAGCTATTGCCTCTTCTCCAGTCTTCTAACAAGCAGACAAAACACTATGAGAAATTAAAGAAGCATGATTCATTATGGTAAGAATCCCAGGTCCAACAAGAGATATATCTCTAAGGCAAATGACCCAATCCAGTCTAGAAGCCAATTTATTATGGCATGCATTACTTCCGGCCATCAAGAAACAATGCACTGATGTTTTCAAAGTATTGATTTGGTCAACTTTAAGCAATGCAGATCTGCTAGAAAAAAAAAACACATTGTGTGTACCTCAAACTGTATCTAGTTTCTAAACAATAAGTCTAAAGTTGTATTAGTAATAACCATGAAGACAATTATTGGTTGATGTCAAAAATGATGTACCTTATGTTTTGATCTTTTAAAGATCCGGCACCTTGCAGCAGATGATGGCTCAAATTGATCCATCTCCGAGGCTGAATCCTCTATAACTTCTGTCCTGTTGGATGAAATTAGCCTTGAACCAGTCCGCTTCTTATTTTGAAGCAAGCTTTTGGCAGAGAAGACCCCTATTGGTGTCTGTATAATTAAAACGGTATCTGGATTTGGAGCCCTGACCAAAAGATAAAACCATGAAGGGGAAAAACATGGATCAATATCTTGTGTAAATAAAGCATTTTCAGTAAGCTGTTTTAGCAGAAAACAAATCAACCATGTGGGTTGTTGCAGACTAGGAGACATACGGATAAAGAGAAACATACTAGAGTTTCTAATTGATGACTTACAAAATCTGATTTTGATAATCAGGATCAGTGAAGAGAGAGAGAGAGAGAGAGAGAGAGAGAGTGCTAACGTAGGGGAGAAAAGAAGAGCCCATGGTTAGACTTCTCGTTCTAACCGTAGGGTAGTATGGTTCTTTTATACTGAAGTGAAATTACGACTCCAGAAGAATCCTTAGACACCTCAACATAATCCAAACATAATAATCTTCACCACTAATTATAAACATCACCATGACTCATAAAAACGTATCTAATCACTACCACAAATTATAAACATCACCATGTCTACTAAGTACTAACACATCACCATAATTACTAAACACAACCATAACTTCAACAGGGACACTAAAAGTCACCCCAGCATTAACTGTCTTTCACCAGTCAATAATAACGTATGTATTAGGTGTTACCAAGCCTGATGTGATGCCCAGAAAAAGATATCTAATTTTGTTATTAGCACAAAAAACACTTGGATCCCATTTAAAAATGAATACAGCTAAGACTGAGAAGTTAAGATGGATTAGTGGAAAATACTCACGTATAGAATTTCAAATGAATATGTTCCCAGGAACTTTAGGAGTTGCACCAATAGGCAAAAAATGAGAGAGAAGGTAGATTGAGATGGTTAAAATGTATGCTCCCAAGACCATAAATGCACCAGTAAGGGATGACGTGGCACAAATTCAAGGTGGTAAAAGAACAAGAAGGGGACCTGGTCTGAAGTGGTGAGACACATGACTGCTTAACAGCTACTATGGCTTTAAATAGAGTGGAATAGAAACAGGAACCATGTAGCCGACCCAACCAATTTGGATAAATCTTAGCTGATTTGAAAAGAGTGGTAGCCAAACCCAATTAATAAGTTGATTTGAGTAGAGGCTTGTATGCCCAGTTAAGTTAAAAAAACACAGGAAATCCAAGTCGCAGCAATTGCAGGTATGTGCTTGTGTCTGCAAACTTCAGTTTTCGCAAATTTTAATTCCAATCACATACGAGACAAGCAAGTCCATGCATGTATGCAAGTCTTCATAAGACCAACTAGGAGAGGTTTTAGACAACAAAATTGATTCTGTATGATTATTATGCATCATCTCTCTCATGTGCTTCAGGACAGACCACATGCTAAAAGGTATGGTACAGGATCCCAGAAAAAGAAAGTAGGCCTGGTGGCAACAAACACAACCAAACTAATTCATATGTTAGAAGATCCACAGGGAAGGATCTATCACAATTCACACAGGACATCTCAGAGACATTATAAGGGCAATGTGCACATGTAGAGCCCTCCCCACCAACTTCTTATAATGCTATCATCGTTCATGGTCCTATTAATAAAAAATTAGGTAGAAGCTGATTGCTGTCATAAAACAAATAATATTTACCTGTGATAAGCACAATACGAAACCATTTTTGTAACCTGTCTCCCATTTTTCTCCAAACAGTGCAACTGCAAGTTAAATAGAATAAGTAATAGAACTGTATCAGTTTACGCCCAAAACAAGAAATGCAGTTTAAGCACGTTAATGTCACTCTGTAAAGGAAATCGAAAGTTTACAAACCATATAGTTATTACAGCTTAACTTAAAATACAATCATGGGAAAATCCATTTCTCTGACAGAGATTGAGCAAAACTTTAGTTTGTAGGTTGGTTACATGTATCTAACTATCACAAGAACTCTTCAATTGTGGCACTTAACATGCATGTTCCCATTATTTATGGTAGTCCTGGGAAGTCTTACAAGGTCTTCAAGAAAGAGGGAGGACTTCTCAATAGTACCTTATGTCATAAAAGCTATCATAATATTTAAATGGTGTCCATGAACCTCATATTTCATCAGTCCAAAATATAAGAAACTGATAGCCAGAGGCCTTAGGTAATGGCTGAATGGTGCATGAGCTTTTCTCTTTTTTTTTTCTTTTTTTTTTGGGGGTGGGGGTTTGGGGTGGGGGTGATGTCATCAAAAAGCAGTACAAAATGTACCAATAGCCACACAAAAAGGAGTTTAAATTTAACCATATAAAGGAAGCACATACTCCCTTGAACTCTTCACATGTGAAAGCCCATAAAAAGAGTTTTCACTTTGAGGTACTAGTTAAACTGGTTGTGCATAGTTTTCAGATTCTCATGATCAGAACCGCAAAGAGCCTCCTTACAGTTATGAGGTAAGGCCATAATTCTAAAACCTTCGCATCACATGGCCCACATGGAAATTGCGAGTCAATGGAATCCACATATAGTCCTCAAGGGCCCATTACGGTGTCTTGATTTGTTATTTTTTTGTAGTTTTGGCTCTGGTACTATTTTTTTGTTACATTTTATCAGCCATTAATGAGTTTTTTTTTTTTTTTTTTTTTTGCAATTTTGTAGTCAAGCATAGCTTGACCTGGGGTTGATCCACATGAGGGTCAGCGGTCTGCCACTATTTCTTGACTATGGGATGTGGGTGGGTTAAATAAAGGAGAGTTATGTAATTGAACTTCAACAGGGAGAGTTCATATTATATGAACTTTTAAAATAATTAAGTTCAATGAAGTTTTAAGGACTCCAGCAATACTGTGGTAGTTAGAAGTGTGATTGCTTTGCTTCTCAATGTGGGATTGTCTTGAGCCCATTGGTACCATGAAGTTCCCTTGTGCATCTGCCACTTTTATTTCTACAATTGATCACATTCTTTCAACCTAAAAACAACCCAACATCTGCAATCTTAAACCCAGCCCCATGGCCTGCTCAAATACCCAATGCCCCATTGCCACCAGCCCAGTGAAATCTATCTGTAGCACCCCCTCCCC
>NC_056562.1:37631562-37647921 GCF_013358625.1 Macadamia integrifolia
CGCCCCCACCCCAAAAAAAAAAAAAAAAATTAAATAAGATGAAAAAAACCAGCCGAAGCCTTCCTATTTTTCCCAGTTTAGCATTGCCCATCTTAAGCCCTTTTGAACCCCTTCAATTCATTTCATACCCAACCTTAATTTTCACCTTTCAGCACTTAAAACCCCGATTCCCTGATCTGCTAGTGTGATCTATAAAGCCTTACCAGTTATACACAAAACCTAAAACTTCTGAGCTGGAATTAAAACCTTGGCTCGCTTTTATTTATTTTTCATTGGTGAACCTAAATTAACAATTACACAGCTGGTTAGCTCTTTCATTATATCCCACATCAGTCAAGTTAGTTCAGTCATCAGTCATTTACCAATTAGTATAAGCTTCAAATACTCAAACCGTTTCTTTCTTCCATAAATGCAAAACAAGCATCTCATTAAAAATAATAATAATAATAATAAATAAATAAATAAATAAAAGAAAAAAGAAAAAGGAAGAGGCACAAAAGAAAGGAATTGCCAGCACCACCTCTCCACCTATGATACGATTGGACAGGTGGAATGTAGAACTTAATCGATAATAGGAACTCATAAAAAGAATTAATCTTTTCCTAGTAGAACTGTAGAAGAAAGGGAAATCCCCATTATCTTGTGGTTATCATGACACAGACGTGCCTTCATAAATTGACACAGTAAACATGACTCGGTAAAATGCACTAAATTGCTTATAGAAACAATAAATCCTGCAAAAGAAACACAGAGAGAATTTTACTGAAAGATTACAGAAAATGTAGTCCCTCCCATAGTAATTAAAATTGTAATTTGCAATCTTCAACTGTCACATACTCATCAACTTAAAAACTGTTAGAAATCATAACAGAATCAAAAGTGGATCACAACAGTACATATACAAGCACTAATAAAAATATCATGCAATTTAGCCTCCAAAACTCTTTTCACAAAGCAGCGTCCTATCCAAAATCACACAAGTTCTATAGCATCGCTTAATCATATTATGCAAATTACCTCCATGCGATACCCTGCCCTTGATGCGCACATTGCATGATAATATGTGGAACACTTGCAACACTGTGTGCAGGAACCATGCATTTGCTTACAGATCACACAAACCTAAAGCCCACAGCAAATAAGATAAGCACTTAAGAAGGCATTCATTGAGCAGTGATAATTACATTATTCAGCTGAACTACCAGGTAACATAGACCAGAAAACAGAATCACCAAAGAAAACATGTCCGCGCCTATAATGCCATGTCACTTATTTGAAGGCAAACTATCATGAAAAAAATACAAACTGATTGCAAAGCTTCTGTTTCCGTTTCAACAAATCCCACCTCTAAACATTTTAGCAAAGAAAAGACTTGAAAGATTTCTTGCAGGGAAAACCAGAATAGAGCATATGTGTAATGCATGTAATATTGAGAGGGGGAAAATCCATTTGAAAAGGAAAGATAACCTACTTCTCATAAAAACAATATCTTTATATTTCTTGAAATCGTAGATTTTCTAAAGCAACTCAAGCAGCGTAGACAACCAGGAGAGTTTTTCTTTATTCCTTTTTACCTTCACAAAAGAATGTGATGGAATACTCAAGATTCCAACAGCAGGCTCCATCTTCTCATCACTTGAGAAAGAAACTTCAGGTTGAAACCATGCACAAGTCACATGAACCCACAGATCATCAATATCAGACGGCTTCAGAGCACCCCCTAATGAAGGAAAAGTACAATTATAGTAAGGTCACCAATCAGTAGAAGCAACTTACACAAATAAAAATAAAAAAATAAAAAACCTTACACAAATCATAAAATGGTGAGAACTGGAGAAAACTGTATTTAATAGAAAACCATCCATAGTAATATTGGTAGAGTTAAAAGGAAAGATAATAAGATGGAATTCCGAACTGCTTTCATGGTAAGAATCAACCAACAACTTTACGTTGAAGCACCAAGAAAGTTACAATCTCCAGTATAAAATAGTTTTAAAGCCTATGGAGCGTCTATTGAACAGTCACAAGATTTAATAAACTTAGAACTTCATTGGAAATATTTATTTGAAACCCATATAAACAATAGAGTCGAAAAAAAAAAAAAAAGAGTAAAATGACCAAATCACAAGCTTCAGCTAAATCTTGAGAACATGCCTTTCACAGGACAAAGGCAACACTCGCGTTTTACATCAGGTGTTTCACATGCTCTACAAACCCATGAAGTGAAATCACGAACATTTCTTGCTCCATAGCATTCTTGGTGGACTGCTATTTGACATCTGAATCCATCAAATTAATTAATATACATCTTTGGAATAGTAATAATCTTAAGAAATTGCAAAAGAATTCTGATTTGACCCCAGACCATATCACTCAAGTAGACAATGGTACAATGGAACTACCTGTTGCAGATTATAATTTTATTGTAATCCCAATCCTCGACCCACCTACAAACAGCACACCGTTCTGTCGTCCACTTGGCTTGCACAGGTTCGTAATTTTCTGTCATAGTGAAACAAATAAATTAACCACCTTGACCAAAAGGCATCTCAGAGGTCTTGCCAATAGGAATAAATGACAACTGACAAGATAGGAAAAGTCTCTGTGCTAGGATGAGCAACTTTACCTTGCAAGAAATCAAGCAACTTCTGCTTCCGGACCTTCAGTGAAGGCCGTTTAAGTGGAGTAACAGAAACAAGACCATTTGCGTGATACTCTCCAATTTGCAGCATCTGCAAAATCAAAGGACATTAACAAACAAGAAATTCTACTGCAACTGCAGTTGCATGCACCATTTCCAGAAAATAATAAGACTTAGAAAGAGAGTACCATTTAACAAATAGGGAAAGCATAGACAACTATTCAAACAAAATAAAGAAAAAAAAAGAAAAGAAAATTTAGAGCCATCACAAACCCAATAATTCCATAGCAACACAATCTCTAAAGCCAATTAATAGCAGCACTGAACATTGAGTTCCATAGGGCTTTTGGATCAAAACTTCACCTTTATCAGAATTAAAATGTGCTCAAGTGAATTATCAACTTTGTAGCACCTATTTTATTTAATTCTGACTCGACATATATTAGGTTCTAAAAAACAATATGCAGTACTGATGTATCAATTACACTCCTATAATGATTTATCATCAGACATATGGATCAGAAACTGACGTTGTAAGCAAACCAAACTGAGCCCCATAATACTATACCTTGAAGCAGCTTTGTAACTTGCAAGGAGAAGATCATGGACCAGGACATAGAAAAAATTAAGATCTGCTAAGCATGTGTTTTAAGGCAAGCAACAGATGCAATTACTACTTGCTACTAGAATGTCCCAATACTGTCTGTTGCATAGCATACTATACTTTCTCTCACTATTGTAGAACCATTAATTATGCCCTCAGCTAGGCAAGCTGAGGTAACCATATCAAAAGAGTTTAAGATTTTGTGTGTTACAATTAAGCTGCTCAATTGACAAAGAACCCTATTGGTATCACACGATATGAAACACGAGGTCTAACTAAAAATTCCACAAATTATTTGGCTTATATTTATGCAGAAACGAATGAAGCAGCCAATTACTTTGCAACAATGCAAATGAGCTTATCATCTTGAGAGTCCCTGAATTTCCAGCGGATCTCTTTGATTACTGCCCTAAAAATGCTACTGTGTTTTTTCGAAAAGGTTGTAAATTGCTATTACTTTTTTGAAGGTCTAGCAAGATCTGCCTAAGCCAATGCTAAGCAACTCTCCCCCTCCCTCCTGAAACCCCACCCCCCCTCAAGAAAAATTTGGGGGGGGGGGTAAAAGAAGGAGAAGTAATTTATCTAACATGGAGAGGGGGGGGGTTCAGGAGGGAGGGGGTAGAAGAAGAAGAAGAAGTAATTTATCTAACATGGACTTGAGCCAACGGGCCATGGAAGCACCATAAAGGGGAAAATCTAAGGAAAATATGTTTAAGTGTTGTAAAAATGAGTTTAAACTTTTACTTATCAGATGAAATATTCATGTGCTACAATCATCAGTTTCCACTACAAAAAGCTATTTGTTTGTGTAAAAGGATTTAGAATTAGAAATATGTAAGTAACAGAAGGGAATCTAGTAGGATGCTGAAAATAACAAGATCCACTTCAAGTACAAACCCATTGTTCCAGTGGTAGCATTGGACCTTTCACTTTAACACTAGTCTTCCAGTTTTTCTTTTTGGAACCTGTGTGTTTTTCCCAATCACTAAGGGATCGCTTCTCTGTTCCACATGAACCACACCTACACACAACTCTGAAACAGAAATCAAACAAGAATTAACAAGTGAGAAAAGTTCCTTCACAAAGTCAAAAGGAGGAAGTGTCAAAAACTAAGAATTTATGAAGACTTAATGGGCCCAGCCATATAAGCCTAAGGAAGTCAAAATGACCAATCAGATCTACCATTATTATTATTACTTAAAAATTGGAACTTGTGATTCAAATTCAATAAGCATAGAAGATAAAGACAGGACAGAAACTAGTCCATGGAACCTTCTGAGTATGCTATGCGCAAGAAAAACAAGCAGCAGTAGAAGAAAATTTTGAGGTTCACCTCAAAGTATCTCCATGGGAAGATGAAGCCATGAAGGTAGGGAAGAAAAAAGAGTAAATTCAATGTAGTGGATTATTCAGCTCTTAAGTTAGCTTGTAACTGATACCAAGGACTTAAGTATCGGTATCGTATCGGAAGGGTGATTCTAAGAGACATATAGGAGAGATGCAAGTTACGCATGGAAATGATCAAGAAATGCATGGATGTGCTTATGATACATATTAAATATATTTTTAAAACATAAAACACCTTATTATGCAATACATAAATATATATCAGCTTGATGCAAGGATCTGAGTCTTTTTTACCTAACCTAGTGATGAAAAAAAAAAAGAAGAGAGATTTGACCACACACCCCCCCACCCCAAGAGAGAGAGAGAGAGAGAGAGAGAGAGAGAGGGATCTGCAACCCCACTTTTTACCCAAATATGTCTCGATCCTTGATTTGAGCACTATACATCCCCTAAACTTGTTGAAATGGTGAAGATTAAGATCATTTTTTATATTAGATGAATTCCCCCCCAGATAATATCAAAGGAAAAACAAGTTTCCCAGGCCTTCAGTTGCTCAGTTTCGTATCTCACTCATGGTTTCTGTTTTGCAGGTTTAAAGGAGGCATATCAAGTATATCTTACCTGTACCGGACTGCATTGGTCAATGCAATTTTTTTTTTGAAAAACAAGTATCGTATCAATACGATACTTACCAATACTTAAAACCCTGATTGATACATCAAAAGCACGACATAACAATAGAGAATCATAATTATTCAACCTTAGCCATCCTTCGCAAATTCTATCAGGAGTTGGCTGCTTTATGGAGATGCCATCAACAAGTGAGAAACTGAAGAATGCTCAAAGTTACAATACATCATATAAAAGGTCCATACAAAATACTTAAGAGACCATACAAGCCTAAAAAGAAGCTATCCACTACTGAACTTTGTATTAATTAATACAGGAGGAAAGAATGTAAAAAGAGCCAATTAAATGGAAAAGGAAAGAAAAATATACAAAGAGATTCTACATATTATTATTTTTTTCTTTTTTTGGGGGGGTCAATGAGAGAGAGGGAGAGAGAGAGAGAGAGAGAGAGAGAGAGAGCAGTAATGAAGTAACTGATTCTTACAAATGAAATCTTGGAAAATATGTCCCTTCGATGCCACTGCACACAACAGTTATCTTATCCGGAAGGAGTAATTGCCCAGTGTTTTTGGTGGATCTGTCCCACAAACTGCAAAATCTTTATGAACAAAAGATAAAAAGGCAAACATCCAAAAAGCAGTTCGAGAAGGTACCTCTGTTTAGTCTGCCATATTTCTGAATCTGATAATTCAAAGTTAAACTTCGCTTTGCAATTGGGGCAGTAATAATCAGTGTCTTCAAGATCCTTTGATGTATAATAACTAAAATCAGTAACCTCATCCTTCATACTCTTAGGGATGATAGATATTAGCAAACAAAACCATGGAAGATAAATCAATGTCAGTGTTAAGCAATATCCAAACCTTAAAAAGGTTACTGGAAATTTTGTCACACTCAGCGTGAACCCAAACTTTACATCCATCACAGCGAACCTAATTCAATGAGAAAGTAAAAACAGCAAACTATATAATAAATTTTTAAACTGGCAAGAGAGAGAGAGTGTTCATTAGATTTGTAGATTGGCTCACCCAACTCCCACCATCAGAGTGATGCCAAATCTTCTTGCATATGCCACAATATTGTTTTGATTTTAGTAACTGCATAAGAGTAGATTTGACCAAGAAATGAGGCAAAACTGTAGGACATGTACAAGCAAATTGGCACACAATTAAATCAAAGCACCCAAACTAAGACATGTTATACAAACCCTGGTACAATGTTTGCATAAAAACTCGGACTTAAGATTTGAACTCTTATTTTTCTTCACAGTTTTCAGTAGGCTCAAACCACAACCATCACACAATTGTGTGCCTCTCCTCTTCTCAAGCACATCCTGAAAAGGAAACTAAACTGGATTAGTATACATAATTGTTGTGGCCAAATCTAATGTACCAAGTTATCGAGACATGCTCACGCACACTCACATGATCAAATGAATGAAGTGCGACAATACTCTCCATAATCATTTCATCCAAATGAATAATCGGAACCCAGAGTAAATTACAGTTTCTCAATTCTGACAACTAGACATAGTTCCCTGTAGTTATAACAATGCTTCCAGCTTGCCTAATTTTTTACTAAGAACATGCACATGACACCTCTTCTATTAGTTCACAGTGAGTCAAACAGACGAAAGGTGGGCAAACAGTGATTCAAACATTTTAAAGTACTCCTAACATCACTTTTGATTGTTGAGCCATGCATTAAACTATACCAAGTGCATATGTGGCATTAACTACACTAGGGTAACACATTCAACATGGACCTTTGAGCAAAAATTAAGACCTTACAATTATTAGACAACACTCACAAAGGAAGAGTCAGTCCGTATCCCCCCCCTTCATTTCCTTCTTATACTGTTTTTTTGGCTCCATTGCTCAGATTTTTGGCATATGATATGCAACCCCCTAATCCCCTCTGAAATTCTCATATGCTACACCCGCGAAGTACTTTCCCCATTGCTCCTAGATATCATATATCTCGACTCCTGAGGTTTCACAATCTCCACCACTCAGCTCTATGTTGATCAATGGAATAAGATAGCTTTCTTTCTGACAACCACAAGATGCTAGATGAGGAGATCACATGAGTTTGTCCTAGATTGGTGCAACCTCCACCTCTTTTCTAATATAATCATTCATTATTCTATCTCTCCTGGTCTTGCCACACATCCCCCTCAACATCCTCATCTCCGCTACATTAATTTTATTCAAATTAATCTTCTTGACTGCCCAACACTCCACTCCATATGTCATAGCTGGTTGTATAAATGTCCTGTAGAATTTTCCCTTTAGTTTAACAAGAATTCTTTTGTCACATAGCACTCTGACGCACCTCTCCATTTCATCCATCCCACTTTAATTCTATGGGCAACATCATCCTCTATGTCACCCTCTTTGTTAATGATGGACCCCAAGTATTTAAAACAGTCACTCTGGGGTAGCTGTCATTCCCCAAGTTTCACCACTCCTTCCCCTCCCCTCCCCTCCCCTCCCCTAGTTTGACTGAAGGGGCACATCATATACTTTGTCTTCGCTCTACTTATCATAAAACCTTTTGATTTCAAGTTTGATCTCCATAGTTCCAGTTTAGTATTAATCCCTTCCACTGTTTCGTCTATCAAAACAATATCATCAGCGAATAGCATACACCACGAAACCGGATCTTGTAAGTGCCTGGTTAAATCATATATTATGAGTGCAAATAATAAGAGCTTAGAGTTGATCCTTGATGTAGCCCAATAGTAATTGAGAATTCGTTACTTTGATCCTCTGTTGTTTTGACACTCATCACTACTCCCTCATACATGTCCTTAATTTATCCATATAGTTATTCACACCCCTTCTCTTCTCTAGGACATGCCAAATGAGCTCTCTCGATACTCTGTCATAGGCTTTCTCTAGGTCACTGAAGACCATGTGAAGGTCCTTTTTGTGGACTCTAAATACTTCCATAAGCCTCCTTAGGAGGTAAATAGCTTTTGTCGTGCATCTTCCTGGCATAAAAACAAATTGGTTCTCCGTTACCTTAGTTTTCTCTCTTAGATGGACTTCAATAACCTTTTCTCAAAGTTTCATAATATGACTCATTAGTTTTATACCTCTATAGTTATTACAATTCTGAATATCACTTTTGTTCTTAAAAATCAGAACTACAATGCTTCTCCTCCACTCATCTAGCACAGTCTTTGTGCTCAAAATCTTGTTAATTAGTTTGGTTAGCCAAGACACTCCATGTTCTCCCTTTCCACACTTCAATTGGGATTTCATCCGGTTCCGGTGTTCTACCTACATTCATCCTTTGTGTGGCCTCTTTAACATCAATTTCACCAACCTACAGTAAATGTCCATGAGATGTGTTGGATTGATGTCTATGCCCCTCCATTTCTGGGTCCTTCCTATCAGTCAAGGTCTCTCCATTTAGTAGGTTGTAAAAATAATCACCCCATCTCTTATAATATCCTCATTACTCTACCATCCTCGCTCTTAATGCATCTAGCATGGTCCAAATCCTTACTCATCCTTTCTCTTATTTTAGTTATCCTACATATCTCTTTTTCCCGTTCCCTAGTATTAAGGTTTTTATACAGATCATCATATTTCTCAGCCCTTGCTTTCCCCACACACTTCCTAGCTTCATTTCTAGCAGTGTGATTGAGAAATTATTATCTGGGATCATGTCCATCATTTACAATTGGTGTATGAGCCGTTTGTAAGCATAGATACGCCATTCCCAAGACTGTAACTCTTGTGTTTCAATTCCTTCACTCCATGCTCAATTTCCTTACATTTCCACCAAAAAATTCCCGAGGGTTGGAAGATAAGAAGATTCTGGCAAGTGTGGCTGGTAAGGGCCTCAAATAGTTATAGCAAGGTCTTGAGATCAAATCTTGCCTTTACGGAGGAGGGAGAGTTGGGGGGGTTTGGAAGGAGTGTTAAAATATAATATATCTTCCCTATTCAAAACAATAGAAGAAAGATAAGCCTTGAAAACATGTAAACATCACAGCATAGTAAACATCATGAAAGCTAGTTGTCTTATCACTTTCTTGACCCCAAACTCCCCATTTCAGAATCTCAAGCATTGATTTATGTTCTATCTCAGCAAGACAGTGATCAAATTCCCTTCAGACCCACAGATTTATGCAATCAATTACTGCTTTCCACATATCCAAGGCCTAAAATTACACACAAATACAGAATTTGGACCTCCATGTTCTGAATATTTCTGTCATTATAATTAATTAAAGGGAGGGTGTTTCCTGCCCGGTAGCAGAGGCTATGTGAGCAGTCCACTACACAGGCTGGTGACAACCAATGAGCGCCCCCTGCCAATTCAATTAGCAGGGGCCAGAGAGGTCATTTCATGGGGGGAGGAGAGAGAGAGAGAGAGAGAGAGAGAGAGAGAGAGAGGTGGGGATGCTAGCGGAGGCTACACCCCCGGGCAGGAAAATTTTCTTTATTAATTAAAAATTGAAAATAAAAGGCATTGAAAAAAAGGATCCAGTTATTGAATGGAGGTTTAAAAACACTGTCGTGACCCCAATTACAGGATGGAGAGATAAGGGGCTGGAACAAAAGAACTTGCCTTGTTCTGAGAATTACATTCCTGATCCTGATTTGAATCAGTGGCCTCTTGAGCACCTCTAGGAATAGACTGTTGGTAAGCTGACTGCCCAGCCACTGTGTTTGCCTCTTCTGTCAATACCTCCATAAAACCATGTTCTGCCAAAAATGCCTCCTCTATAGCCATCCGAAAATCACTGGGCTTGCTCTTGTGCAACTGAGTCTGCCCCTGAAATCTGAATGAACGAAATTTTCCCCTTAAAGTGCTTTCTTAATTGCAATTGAAGTTCGAGTTAACATATATCTTATTTCTACACACCTGTCCAGATAATCTATAAACGGAAAAATCATCCCATGCTTTACCCATGCATAGTCCTGCTCATCACCAATCACATGAGAATCATACTTAATAAATTTCTGGTACTAAAATGGTTATTCATTTCAATTGAATCGTAATGAACAAATCTTGGTAATAAATAATGCAAGACAAGCAAGTAAAATAACCAGAGAGAGCAAGGGAGAATTCAAAGTAGGTTACCCTTTCTATTCCAATTCCAGAGAATCCGAAGAACATTACACAAATAGCTCCCGCAACACAAGAATTCAAGACTCTTTCAGGAGCTTGCAACATCGGATCAATGATGATGGCAGGCCATGCAGGATACCTCTTTCCCGATTTTGCCCAAACTATATCGCCTAGGACAAAGTCCTCCGGCCTGTAGAAGCCCTTCCGTTTCTCATTGTTTTCCTTTAACGACCTATCTCTGCATGTCAGGTCGAAAATCCTGAGGGGCTCTTCAACCTCTATCACTTCGGTCAGCGGCTCGTGAAGAGATGTAAGAGAGCTACGGGAGCTAGAATACTTCCTAATGTCAAAACTCTTGAACCCCAGATTTCCCATTTCTTCTTCTTCCTCTTCTTCGTCGTCGTCTTCTTCTTCTTCTGCTTCTTCTTCTTCTTCTTCCTCGTCTTCTTCGTCTGCTTCATCTCTGTACAATGGAGCGAGTTTGGGGCTTTGCCACGCGAACTTATCCTCCTTCCGTTGTTTCTTGGTGATCCGATTATCGAATTTTGGAATTTTACAGTTAAATTTCTCCTTTTTGCATAATGCTGCTTCAGTTGTGAATATGCGTTCAGAGGCAATGGTTTTGGTCTTCTCCTTCTTCCAAGGATCGAGAACCGAGTCGTTGAAACGAGAGGGAAGTACCTGAACGCGACCTCGAGCCGTTTTGACTAGTGGTGGACGGAAAACCTCTGCACTGTGATTCTTCACTCTCCAACCCTGTCGTCTCCTTGGTTCAGACTCCACCTCGCCTGGGCAGTAAGAGACTTCAGTGCACCACGAAGCTGCGAGACTGCTGAACTCCTCGCCATCATTACCAAACCTTCGACGAAATCCAAAACCAGTTTCCGGAATTCTGCTAGCGGCGACCTCGCCTAGCAGATCAAGCGGGCAATACCCATTCGTCTTCCGTTTCTTTGGAACCCCTGAACTCTCATCGTCTTCAAAACCAGGTTCTCCTAGTTTACACCGCTTGAGAGTAGGCATTTTGGATTTCAAATTCCGTTTGATAATCATCCTCGCTATCACCAATTAAAACGATAACCAAAACCAAAACAAAGGCAAATTCCTCTCTCGATTCCGATAAGAAACCCTACCTCCGCTGGAAAACCCTTGATTAAGGATCGAATCAAAAGCCAACGAAATTCGACATTCTACGATATGTTTTCCCGTTCAGAAACCACCTTCTCCAGCACAGAAAACGCAAAACTCTCTTCCGACGCCAATATAAACTACAAACAAATCTAACACCGCCACAAGAAACCTCAATTCAGATAACGAATCAAACCTCTCTGCGTACTCCACCGATAGAAAGGGATTTCCCAACGAATGTACGGAGAACGATGGAGAGGTTCCAATGTTCAACGAAGACTGAGAAACGAGTAATTTCCAGAGGAGAAACGATTTCAAGAAAATGAGAAGAATTTGCAGAGACGAATTTGAGCGGTTGAAGGATTAGGGGATCTGTGTGACCAGCTCCAAGCCTCCAACTGCCTTCTGCGTCGAGGGGAATACACGGGATTACTTTATAATCATTTATATATTTGCAGCCTTAAAGAAAATAATATTAAAAGAAGAAAAATATTAGAAAAAAACATTTACATACTAGTATTGTGCGTCCGTTACTAAGGATCTGGACCTTCTGGTTCGTTTTGGACTCCAAAACTCCTCATCCAAATCCAAAATAAACTGAAAACGCGAAGAAGACAACAGTAACGTGTAACCAAGAACTCAGGATGAGCAATTAGTGAAATGTCTCGATCTTTAAAGCGTTGCTAACGTTCCAATCCACATTGCTAGATATCCGTGCAAGCTCCTATAGACTATATGGGTTCAGAGTTCGGAATCGAAATCCTCTGCAACTTTCCAGCAATGCCTAGTGGATCGAATGCTTACGCAGAGCTCCATTTTCATGGTTGTACTTGTTTGTACCAGTTTCCATGGATTTTTTGGATTCCTCCAAATAAATTGTAACGCCAAATACAAGTGGTTCAGTGTTTGAATTTTGGGGTTTTTAACCAAGGCAACCTGCTTCTAGTCTCACTCTCTCACCTCACATGTCGCAACGCAGCCAGCAAATTAGCCACGTGGCAAATTAATTGGGTCCAGCATAACCAAGGCAACCTGCTTCTAGAGGTGTGTCTATTCATTGGTTCGGTTCGGTCTGGTGTCGGGTTGCCTTAACAGGCAATTATCGGTCCGTTATTGGATTATTACTTGTCCCGATTTCGATTTTTCATATTTACATTAGAAGTTAATGGGAAAACAAACTTCATGGGGAATATCTATTTGTTTTTTATTTCTCTATCACTTTTGTATGGTCTAACCGGCTCGGTCTGGAAATTGACAACCCTACCAGATGGTTTATATCTCGACCAATCATTTGTAAATGCATAGAATTAAGTGCTCAGTTGAAGCTTCATGAACTTTTGTCTACTGTTTCATGCTGGCACTATAGAACTCAACTCAGATTTTCTGAATCTATTGAAATTTCATATATTTTAACCAACACTTTATTGAAACTATTAAATTTTCATATATTTTAACCAGAAAGAATGTAAAAATAAGACCATTATCTATCCACAGGTTTGCCCAGATGGTTAAGGCGAATTGGGGATTGTGTGGATTAGGTGCACGATCTCAGGTTTGATTCCCTATCTGTGCATCTGCTATTTAAATGGAGATCACGACGGTGGATTAAAAAAAAAAAGTAAAAAAGTAAAAATAAGACCATTCACACAGTGTTAGTAACAAAAAAGTTAGGACAATAGAATGATGCCTCGTTGAAGCATGTACACGTCATTACACGTGGTCAATAGGAAGGTGTGCATGAACATTTTTGGCGTAAGAGCAACATGGCCTTTTTGCTTTACTGTGTTTAGGAGTGTACATGTGCCAGTGCCGAGGGTTCATTTCTCCAAAAAAGCATTCCATCCTTCATGCATGGGCAGCTAAATCAATCCCATAAGGTTATGGATAAACACTTTAAGGCACTAATGTATGCTAAGCAGATTGGGAGCAAACTTGATCCCTAATTCTATATAGGGGAAGTGGTCATTGCCCAAGAGCATGGCCTATGCCAATGCTCTATGTATATGTTTATTTCCTCTAAAATATGGGCTAATATATCATTTCATAAAGGGAAAAAACGAATAGACACATGAGAATGTTGACATAGCAGGTTGCACTCCTAGATAGAAACAAATTTCCCTTCAAAATATCTAGGGTAGAAAATTAAGGTCTCAATGTTAAGTAATAGAATAAAACCATTAATTGCGAAAGTGATTAGATATCCTCACATATTACAAATGATGATGACAATTTTCCTTCGCTTATCTAACCACACAAATCAACTTTAGTTCTAAACAATCACTTACTTTCTTGGTAATATCTAAATGGGAAAAATAGTAGGGCTTGGTCATGTTTTCTACGCCCAAACATGGTCGGACGTGTAAAAAGATCGCCTTGCCGCTTGAACCACTTCTCAGTCGATGCCTCCACATGCCCCCACCCATTGGCCTGCACTTCGGCGCGATAGCCATGTGACTAGGGACTGTTCTATTGCCTCATCCAAATGTGACAGTTTATATGTGCATGTGTGGTAATAAAAAAAAAAATAATGTGTATAAATATGGGTTTTAATGATTAGATAGACAAGGTATTGTTGTTGCGTATAAAAATGTAAGAAAATTTGTGAGGTAACCTATGAAAAATCATTTAATTGACGCGTCGCATGGCCAAAGCAAGACAAACAAGCTTTAGTCGACCACAAAATTATTTAAAAAAAAAAAAAAAGGGTCAAGACAAAAACAATGTAAACCTTTTAATTTAAGGAATATCTTGTTGTAATCTTAGTGAAAAATAATTGTAATCTTACATTTCTCCCATTTAAGATAACTCGAGTTTTTTCCAGTGAGGGTAGGTATTTTCATTTGACACAAACTAATGTCAACTTATTATGATAGTTCATAACGACAAATCAGTTTTTCAATTTGTATTGAAAAATTATTTTTTATCTTTCGTTAAATAACTTTTGATAATAATAAGAGACAATAAAAAGAAAGTTCCAGTTTTCAAATTCACAAATTGAGTGATAAGAAGTGCACCTTAAAGTTAACATTGAGAGTTATGTGGTACTAATGTGCTCTAATAGGTGGAATTTGCGATAATTTAACAAATACAGCCCAATCCACAAAAACATAATGCTCTAGTGAGCAAAAGTAGGTTTTAAGGATTGAGTTAGCTTCCATAATTTAAACCATTTATTTAAAAAAAAAAATTACTTATATATTTTATACACATAATTATATAATATGAGAAAACCTTATCGGTTTAATATAGGAAACACCAAACCAACAGGTCAATGTGAAGGCACACGGGAACATATTCAACGCATGTCAAGAGGACATCAAAATCTTTTCGCACCCTCCATAATCTGGACATTTCTTATGGGAGACTTGCAAGGTTCTTTTTTCCAATTTATATATATATCATGCTTAAAAAAAAAACATGAATAAGAATAGTATTGTCCTTGTACCACATACATACAAACATATGAATAAAAAAAGGTATATACAATCATCACAAAAACTGAGTGCTTTTATAAATGGGTTTTCAGATATGAGATATTTGTCAAGATTTTAAATGATGGATTCTACCAAACAAACAAGAAAGAAAAAGTTAGAGAAATGAGATACATATCAGTTTCGAATAAATTGATTGTGTCACTAATTTCTTTCGATTATAATGGTGGTCTTAATTTAAGTTGTGCAATAAATTATATTACTTGCAATTTGAATGGCTTCTTGTATAAAGGGGTATCTTTTGTTCATTTTAACTATGTAAGGCAGATTGAAACCCCAACCCCTCTCTCACATAAATAAATAAATTAATTAAAAAAAGAAGAAGAAGAAGAAGAAGAAGAAGATGTACCCATGTTTGCCTTTCCATGAAAATGACCTTTGTATTTATTATTAAGAAGACTGAAAAAAAGAGCCATCGCCTAATGGTTAAATCCCAGCAGACTAAGGCTGCGTTCCATATGCATTATAATAAATCATATCAAATGAATCCTTAATTTCCAAAAAGTCCACTGTACCATTTCGAATGCTTTCAAAATATAGTTGTATAGTTTATTCTTCCTAATCACATTTTATGGTAGAGATAATCAAGGGATGGATAACAAAGACCCACAAATTATTGATGTTGAGAAGTTGTGATAACAAATATGTTGGTGTACAATGTTTTATATCCTGTCACAGTTTAATCCAGGGAATACCGGTACAATCCCCCGACAGAATGACGGTCCCACTTACCGGTAAGCGGGCCATGGGGGTTGCAAGGGGGCAGGGAGGCCCCCTGCATGGCAAGGTTGCAGGGGGCGTAGCCTCTCGCTCAAATTTTTTTATTTGACAGTAGTTTTGTACTTTCTAGTATTAGGATTTTTCACTATATATTTGTAACGAGAGTTACTTTACCTGTAAGCAATTATAAGAGGTGTGAGGATGAGTGTTGTAACTTGTAACCCTATTCTCTATTGATAATGAATCAGAATCTCATCTCTAGGCAATTTTACCAAACCTCATAAGCCTGTATATATTGTTTGCTATTGTTTTTCCATTACTTTCTGCATTTCTTTTAAGGCTGAGTTTCTACAAAATATATGTTAAATAAAAAGAAGACCTGAATGTTTAACAATGATTGTATTTGATTATATTTCTTAAAATATATTATCAACATGGAATGCATCCCAAGAATGTAAACCAGAACACTACTTCAAAAAAAGAAAATGGGGGAGGGGTCTCAAATTTCCACCTATATTGCTATTTATATATTTTTTGTTTAAAGTAGAATCATGTGAACACATTTTCATTTTAAAGGAAAAATAATGCGTACACAGCAGATGATAGAAACTCTCTCTTCACCCTTGCCATATGAGTCCCTCTGCTTTTCAAATTGTGAGACACTCCCTCGTGTAATCTGGATCTATAGATTGGGGGGGGGGGGGGGG
>NC_056562.1:37648355-37670236 GCF_013358625.1 Macadamia integrifolia
TTTTTTAAATTCTTTACCCTTGTTTTGTATTGAATATATATATATATATATATATATATTTTTCCAATGTGACCAAACCAATTGATTCAATACCAATTACTAAAATCATGATTTCCGTCACTTGTTTTTGTTTTACTGGTGGTTGGATCCGTCGGGACAACATTATGTAGTAAAGATTCCAAACGAGTTCCTTCAAAGAAAAAAAAAAGTTAAGGATGCCATGTGGTGGAAAAGCATTGGTTGGTTGGTATTGCTCGTTAAAAACGTTTTCAAGAACAACTGTATCTTCGGGATGCTTCCAATTGATGTGCTATAAAGTGTAGTAAGAGCGTTACTAGAAAAAGGATAGTAAGAATGTTTGGTGGTGCCAATATGTAATGTTGACATTAATGTTCTCAATGCTTTATATTAACATTTTTCTATTAAAATCGATTGGTTGTGAGTTTGAGTCTTGGAAGCGCTGCTTGTCATACGGGGGCTTATCCTGGAAGCTATGATCACTACCACGAAACACTCTTTTATTTGCATTATCAAAAAAAAAAAAATTAATTAAAAAAAATTGTTTGGTAGTGATGGGTGACTTTGATGTGCTAGGCTTAAGAGATTGTGACTAAAAGTCACCTCTCTCTCTCTCTCTCTCTCTCTCTCTCTCTCTCTCTCTCTCTCTCTCTCTATATATATATATATATATATATATATATTGTGGCAAGAGAGGAGCTCACATTCACAAAAGTTTTAACCTAAGTAGGGACCTCACATTTGAAGTCCAAGGATCCAATTTCAAAACTGCTATAATCAATCACTCAACAATATTTGGAATTGGGATCGGTTATAACCAGTGTTTCAAAAATCAACAATCAAAGCGGTGAATCAATCGATTCAAATCATAGTAGATCATGATTGATCTGATACAATCGATTCGTACCAAGAACCTTAAAATCGGTAAGTTTTCAAATTTGATAACTAATTCTAGAATTCCTGACACTGATTTTGATCCGATTAAATCACCGAATCCATATATTGGGATTATAGTTTTATCGATTAAAGCACCGCCCTGTCAAGGCTGAAGCTGCGGATTCAAGTCCCATCAATCCACGAATTTCTCTCTCCACTTTCGAGGGGTTGATTGGGATTGGAATTGTCCGATTCTGATGGTATCGGGCCAACACTCGAACAGGCCATAGCCCAAGTGGCCAACCCTTGACCTGGCGGGTTTCTTACATACTCCGGAACAAAAAGGGTTAAGGGTACTTTCGTCTTTCACTGTTTGACTCACTCGACCACGCGGGTTTCTTACCTTCTCCGGAACAGAAAGGGAATTAAGGGTACTTGCGTCTTTCCAATTTTGAGTCAGCCGTGGAAGGCTATATATCTTGTAAGAAAGATTGGCAAACATCGTACGGAAACTGCCACCAATCGGTCACAACTCGCGCAACTCCCAAGAACAGTAGCTCTGTCTGGTCAAACTCTTCGTAAATATAAGGAATTCGATTGGCTTTTGCAAATTGCAGAGTAGAAGGTACCATTCGATTTCTTTGTAGTAGTATTTTTCTTTTAAATCCTCTAATAATTGCTTTGATCTTCGCAGTTCTTTGAAAACAGAGTTCATTTCAAGTTGTTTGATCGAATTTAGGTAAGTTTTTGAGCTTCGAATATAATTAATTGACTGAAAATTGTCATAAACTAGTGCCAAATATTTGTTAAAGTTGCTTATTTCCTTTACTGGGTTTGGATTATGGTTCTTCTGAGCTCTACTGAAGAACTATGGGCTAGGCATAATGATTTAAGTACTTACTCTTCTTCGTTGATATCTATCCTACCAATTGATATGTTTTATTCTTGTGCTTTCTTTAGAAATCTCATCACAATTTTTTAGTATAATTTACTTCATTTGAGATTTCTCACTGTTTATAAATCTAAGTTCTTATCTGCAAATAGTATCTATTGTTCTGTCTTGAAGGTTTGGAGGAGAATTTGACCAGAATACAAGCTATTGTTTGAGTTAATTTATCCAAATTTTCAGCCGAGGTAAGTAATGTCAATGTTTTATGGATTTATCTCATGGGATGAATTATTGATTAGTAAGGGAAATGGATTATTGTAGAGTAACTTGTTCTTAGCTTACACAGATAGTAGCAAAACTAAAGAGAACCTGCATGGGTGATGGTCTTCCAAACTATTTTGAAGCTTCAAGACCAAATGGTTATTGCATTGAGAAAAATAACTACAGTAATTCACAGCCAAGGACTGAAAACTCCTAGAGGTACTGCATTTGTTCCGTATAGGATCATCGTCAAATCAAGGTATTTTTTATCAATCTTTTAATGGATTCATATCTTTCATTTTTCATGATAAAGGTCCTGTGGTCATTTTTTGAGTCGGAGAAAATTAGTTCGTGCTACAGATATGTTAAACTTGTTTGGTAGATCATGGCTTCCATGGGGATTTGGAAACAGTGATAAGGTGATTGGATGAAATAAAGACTCAAATTCTTCTCAATAATGGGGATAATCCCACTTAAGTAAATAATGACTGTGATTTACAGGTTGAACTAACTACTGCGGAGTTAGGATCTCTTCGATCAGAGATTGCTGATCTAGAAGAAAGAAAAGCCCATCTGAAAGCTCAGTAAGGGAGATTTGGCGTTTGAATTTTTTACTGTAATAAAGAATTTGCATGCCATTATTTATCTGGTGTTGGTTATCGAGGTTATATTACTAATTTTTCATTTCATCATCCGAAAATTACAAATCATTGGGCTTTCATGTTTGGTCTATTTACACCAAATTCTGATTTTGTTTGTATGGTGTGATTCTGCGTTATCTGCTTCATATTGACAGCTGTGTTTTCCTATCCATTCAGGTTGGAACATCTTGATGAACTTTTGAGGTCTGCTCGTCTGGCTGGCTATTTGTTTATTCGAACTGTAATGCGTCTCTGCTCTGTTATTATTTCACTCTGTAATGGTGTTTCCTTGTACCCTTCTGTACATTATCCCAACATCATTATTGGATTCTTATGTTTTGATTAATAGAGATGGAAAGAATTACCAGGAGAACCTCCTATAATTGACTCGGATATTGATGATTGGCTTCCACGTTTTGTTGTTCTTCATGGAGAATGTATCTTTTTCTATTTACTGTCTACAGGTAAAATGACATTTGATTAAATTGTTGTAATATTTTCCTAGGTTACTGGCATTGTAGGCATTACTTATCAATATTTAAGTTTGAACCTTGATGGTTAGGCTCATCTATGGTGGTATTCAATGGTATTGCTGCAAAAAAGAATCTATCATCTATCTACTATGTTATTGCATTTGTTTGACATCATGTGCACTGTTGGGTTACCATCCCCCATTACCTTTTTTCTCCTGTTTGAATGTAGTGCTGGGCAAACTTTGGTCCTATTTGTTTGAGATTTAGATGTAGGAATGATGCATACAGCATTAATATTGTACTTATGATGCTATGGCTTCCCTTCTGGATGCATGGTTTTGTTCTAGTTGTGCTGAATTTTCCTTGCATGGGGCCACAAATACAAAATTGTCTTGCTAAAGTTTCTTTAATTGGATGGCACAGTGAGAAACCATCCTTCCATTGTATTATTCTGGATGCTTAAAAAGACCCAAGAAAAAGGGTCCTGAAAAAATCCATTCGTTGAAATGGCCTGTGGAACCATGTATCTCCAGTTACTACAAAAATTCTTGCTTAAATCTCTTTCTTTGCTTTTGAAATACCTTAAAATTCTTGTATACCCTGGACGTGACCTTCAAATTATCAATGGAAGAAAAGACCAGTCCACTCTATAACTGGTTTGAGGTTCAGACTGTGTGTGTGTTTACGAATTTGCTGTTGTTTAGATGCTCATACTACACAATTTACGACCAATCATTCCCTATTTGCAAATTGGATATCTGAAACTATGTTTACAAATTGAATGTCTGAAACTATGTACAACTTGCTTGTTTGTAGATCTGAGTCCTCAAGACTCGATCCTACTATCTGATATGGTGGAAGTAGGCCCACTGCCAGGTTTCATCCAAGAAGATGAGCAGACGCGATATTCGTTTTATATCTTAACTTGTCATGGATTGAGATACGAGTGCTCAAGTATTTCCGAAATAAAGGTAAATCCATGGTCCTTGCTTGTTTCACAATGGAATAATGAAAAATTGATAACTTTAAAAACTTTAATCTGACCAGGTATGACCCAAACTAACTGGGCTTAGTACCATTTGCTGATGAGGGACATGACCTAGTCATGCTGCCCTTACACACTTTTTAAGTCTGATTGTTAAGAGGATCCAATCATCTAATTCTCCTGTTTTTTTATGTTGGTGGCCCATTATTATTTTCACATTTATATTTTTTTTTTCTTCATACTATTGTTTTTACATTTATCTTGTGGGTTTTCCAGGCCAATTCTTGGTTGAAGGCATTATGCATCGACTGTAAACTGGGGACAGAAAATACAGAAGCTGTCAAAGACTCTAGCGAGACTAGCAAGTCATAACACGATGTATGCATATTCTGGAAGCTGTAAATAGAAATTCCTTGAATTAGTATAGTTGGAGCTCAAATATGACTTCACAGTATTCATTCATTACATCTCTGTAGAGATTTTAATGTAAATAGTTGGCCAAGTAATCCAAGAGTAAGTGATTCATTATTGTAACTGGTTGCATTGAGGGCTTTCTTGAGTATATTGTATGTCTAACCTCCTGAACCTTCCATATTCTGATTTGATCATTTCCAAACCCCCCACCCCCCAATTCTCTATCTGTCATCATCATCATCTTCTTGATGTTGTGGGAGAAGTCCGTTTACATCGTTCAATGTTCTGTGATAAAGTTCTTGCTTCTCGTCTTTGCCACTCCACTTCAAATCCCCCCGACCCATGGCCTGATTTGAGTTGAGGTCTTGGCTGGCATTGCAGTGTGACCCCACCCCCCCCCAAAAAAAAAAAAAACTTGTATAGCATCCCCACCCTTGGTTGTAAGGAAGTTGTGTTGGCGGGAACTCAATTGTACAGCGGAAGGGATCAGATTGAGATTTCTTGCATTTGAAATCATTGTATAAAAATTTAACTACATAGGAATGAAACGGTTTATTTTAAAACCGTAATTGAAGTTCCTCCTCCAGATAATAGTTTTTCACACTTGAGCAACCGTAGAGATCGATATCAACACTTTGAAACTACGATCCATATTCAATTGGAGAAAAGCAATCCACCATTACAGTTTTCTCCTTCACACACACTCACTCACAAAGGAGAGAAGACAGGGAGAGAGAAAACATGGGAGATAAAAGAGGAAGTTCCATAAAAACTAAGGCACCATTTGATAACGTTCCTAGAAACGTGTTTCTACGTTATTTTGTGTCGAGAAACGAAAAAACAACCTTAAAAATATTTGATAAATCCGTTTCACTCCACCTTAGCACATGCATTAACCCCTACACACATACAACTAGTTAGCCTCGAATCCTATGAAAGACATAGAAATTATGGGAGTAGCGCAAAGGAGGTAAAGGGAGTCAAACTCAGGACATGCCGATTTAGGCGTGCTCTTGCCAATTGAGGGACACCTTTGGGGTTTGTCCCTTATGGATCCAACTATCATAATTGTGATCATCTAATTTGCACAGACAAATTTTCTATTATGTGGATTAATTATTTAGAATTTTTAATTGTTGGATAGATAGAGAACACCTTGGATTAGCATGAGCTAATTATTAAACTTATCTCAATTATATACCTAGTCATGTAATTATGTTTTCCCCATCATTTTTCAATGGTACCTCTTATTTAAAATGTTTTAAACAAGAAGACTTCTCTCTGTCACCGATGATGGGAAAGGCCGCCATTGTCGAGTGAGAGGCCCTGAAATCGTCTGCAATTCCGATCTAGTACAATTCCGTGAAATACCATTTTCAGGGGGTGACACGTGTATTGATACCAATGCAATGGTCCATATCTGGTACAACTAATAAAACCTTAATTCAGTGAAGAATCATTTAAATCAGATTTGGATCATTGCATTGGTATTAATACACGTGTCACCCCCTGAAGGTGGTATTTCACGGAATTGTACCAGATTCGAATTGCAGACGATTTTTTTCCCATCCCTAGGCCCTACGCAATTATTCAATTATGTTCCACAGCCACCTTCAATAAGATTTCAATTGATTCCATTTATTAACGATGAATGTGGGATGGAAAAGTTTGAGAAAATATGTTAAAAAATGGATAATACAAATAATGAGAAAAATAATGATTAGTGGTCGCGGGGCAGCCCTAACGAGGGAGAGGGCACATGGGCCACAACAGGGATTGGTTTTTGGGTTTTATAGGGGTATGGGTGTCATTTTCTCGCCCTCTGAATATAGGCGAACGAGTCACAAGGGAGCATTCATTTCCCTTACAAGTAATTAAGTCAAGTAAATATTAATAGGAAGATAGAATGCTACCTAATTGTGTCATCACTGTGTTGATATCTAGACTAGTGGGAGTACATACATTGGCATCTAACCAGGGGAGGGGTGTTTTTACAACACACTCCTGAAATAAAAATTTTATAACAATTTTTCCGCACTACTTCTTTTCGGATAAAATTTTGCTACAACTTGGTTGCAGCCAGTCCTTGCCTACAATCAGAGAAATAAAATAATTCACCTTCCCCATTGGGTTCACAAATATACTCTTAGGCTTAATATTTTCAAAAATACCATCTTAAGTTTTAATATTTCCAAAAATATTTTTCAATATTTCATTTCTTTGCCTGTTGGTCACCTATTCAAAACTTGGAAACAATCTCTTTTGCAAAGTAGGGGTAAGACTGCATACACTTACCTTCCCAAATCTTGCAGTAGCAGGAGCCTCGTGCACTGAATTGCTCTTTATTTCATTTCTTTAACTGCCAAGTTAACTACAACTTGAAAAGCAATCAAATTTTGTCCTTCATTCCCACCCAACTAATTCCAACAAAAAAAAAAAGAGGGGATTGTTTTCATTTGTTCATCATCAATTACACACATGAGAATACTTTCATTCCATTAGAGGTGTTAAGTACATGTATCCATTATATGTGCCATCCTAATCATGGTTTGCGGTATTAGGATTGGTATCGGTATCGGTATGGGATACAATTCATTTGGGATCGGTATCAAATCAGTCATATAAAATGATTTTACCCTCAAAGATACCGATTTTTAAGATTATTTTGATAAGCATACCATTTGTCCGTACCATTTCCAAATCATACACCAATTCTGGATCGATCAGGGATAGGTATTGATGGGTGCCAATACCAGCCGAGACCGATACCTCAAACCATGATCCCAATGAATATCCTCGGCTAAGCACATGTGCATTGGAGTTGGGAGTCTTGGTATGCATCTCTCCCATTTACAACTCGAGGCTATATGAATATATATATATATATATATATATGCCACCCTCCCAGATAGAGGATAACTTCCCATATATATATATATGGGAGAAAGAACTTTGCATATCCCCATTCCCCACACCCAGACACATGGGAAAGTGGAGGCAAGTTCTGAAAAAACACCATTGCCCTAGCCTCCACTTCCCCATGTGACAAAAGCATGGGGAACAAGGCAGAGTTCTCTTTCTCCATATGTATTTATGGGGCAAAAGAAGGCTACCCGTTAGTGCAGGTACATGCCAGTGCATGCAAGCTTCTTTAGCACGATGCCACACGGTCATTCTGCACCAACATGTTTAAACATGTACCTGCACCAATGGGTCACGTTCTTTCTTCCATATTTATGTATGAAATTTGGGATTTATCTTGACTTATGTTTTGTAAATGACTTTTTTTTTCCTTTTTGGGATAGTTGAATGAAAGCGGAAAACCATTGTGGATTAAAAAAAGGAATCCTTGTAGGCAAGAAATTGCAGAGTTTTACATCAAGAGAGACTAGGAAGAAATTGCAAAGAATTTAAATCAAGAGAGACAAGGAGAGTTGTTGCAGATTTTGCGTACAGCGTCAACTGTGGAGAAGAGTGGTCAATTCTTAACCACTATTTATCTAATCAGAAATCTTAACCTTATGGTTTGCATTGGCGAAAACACTATTTATGACGCCCAAAACACAACTAACAAGAAGAAACAATCACACAACATAAGGATATATACTGTTTGTTAAGGTGCCTATGTTCAGGAGAGATGAGAGCAATTTTCATTAACAATGAAAATGTTACACGCTCTATTTCTCACGCTTATCTGTGTTTACAAAGAATTTCATGTAACCATAGTAACGTCGTCACACAATTTATAGGGAACACAATTTATAGGGAAACAAAGAGACCAAATTTTTTGGGTTACCCCGTGAACCCTGCGGCCTTTTAACAACCCTACAGAAGCAGCCCACAACACAGTTCATAGAATACAAGACATCCAACTCTCAACAATCCTCTCCAATAACAGTATCAAGGTCTTTAGTCAGTTTAGTCCTGAGCTTTAGAAGTTTTGGCTTTCAAAGCCTTGAGATTTTCCCCTACTGTTCTCTCTCAAAATTGTCTTTGACTTCTTTTAAGGTCAAATGCAATGGGTCTACAGGATTAGCCAAGGAACTGGTCACAAAACCAGAGGGACTAAGTCAGGATCTACCCATTTGAACCGATCAACCATTGAGAAAATTGTATTATAAATTATGTATTGTTAATCAATATACATGCATGAAGTCTACTCGGGGAAAATTGCATCATATTTATGAAACCCCACCTATACTGTTTCGGAGAAAGCCACCACATAGTAAAGTAACATGAGAAAAAGCAATTAGTTAATAATCATACTCAGGGAAAATTGCATCATATTTATTAACGTTTCAATATTATAGAAACAATTTCATTTACCCACATTTAAATGCAGCCCATAAACCATTTTATTTTTTTAATATCCAACACTGCCAAATTCCCACGCATCGAACAGTGCGATAAGGCAAAGATTTTGGGGAGAGGGCAGAAAAGATAACCCAACAACCAATTAGGCATTCATCTATGGAACATAGTTATACCAATTACGAAGAAAAAAACTACAAAATGAAGAAGAAATATAACAGCAGCTGGTCCAAATGGGCGACCATATCCAACTAATCAACTGACAAAGCAAGTTGCAACAGATCAATGAACAATATTTCCACCAACTCTTCCACAATACCTGAATCTGTAAGCTTGTATCTTCATCAACTTACATTAATACTTTCTGAAATGGTAATGTCGATGATCACTTGTTCTGCTTTGGCAGAAGGGATGCCAAACCTACCCTCCAGCCATAAATCAGCGGTGGCACTTGCCTTTTGGAAAGGAGAGATGCCAGACCCAACTCTGAGCCATAACTTGAAGAAATCTCCTGCTTGGCACCCACTTCAGACGTCCTGCCATCAAAATATCAAATGACTTAAAGTAATTTAGATGCTAGAATTAAAAAGATAAAACAAAAGGAAAAACAACTGCTAATCCTAATCCTATTTTGAAACTGAAATCAAAATTTGACTCTTTAACTTTATCATAGAAATAAAGATGAGCTCAAACTTGCTATTAACGAATCTAAAAAAAAAAAAGGCTACAAATAAAAGGAATTACCCAGTGCACGAGGCTCCCGCCACTATGGGTTCTAGGCCTCTAGGGAGGGTCATAATGTACACAGAACAGTGGAAAAACTACATCGGCAGGCAGCCAACCTCATTAGAAGGTTGCCCAACAGAGGTTTGGTGATTTGTCAATGCAGAAGCTGACTTTCTCAATTCTGGTGTTTCAGACCACAGGCCTGTTTGGCTGCCCAGCTAACTGATTGATTTTGATTATGGCAATACTCCCATGCTGATTTGACCGAGAATTTCCCGGTTGTATTTAACGACCAGACTAGTCTATCCTTAATGTTAGAGTGAATCGAAAAGGACTTAGGAGCATTCTAATGAGAAACCTATGTTTTCAAGAGTAGAGTTCGCTTGTCCAATGAAAAAACTGATGTTTTACTCGAAGATGAAGGAAGTGAGAATTTCGTTTTGCAGCCCTGGTGGAGATGTTGTCTAATACAAACGAGATATCATTGAATCTGAAGGTGATGTCTTTTTTTATCGAATTTCCAATTTTTCAATACATTCATTGTGTTTGTTGTGAGATGTTTGATTCTTCCAAACACATCATCAAAGTTGGTCGAGAATGGTTGGAAGTACAAAAGGGGGTAGTTGATCAAGATAGAAATTTGTGCAACCCAAAGCCTTACATACAGTGTTTATGCTTCAAGGAAAAGGTTGATGAAGAATCCTAAAGAAAAAAAGAAACCGTTCCCTATAGAAGAGCTTGCAGTCCACAATGATATTCCTAAGCCAATTGAGGTCAAACAGCAAGTGATGACAAAAGAAGAAGAAAAGTTTGTTGTTCATTACAAGGATACAGCCCCAATTGGTCAGGTGGCGCAACAAGATGTGATTGTGGATGAGGAGGCAATCTCTAATAATGAGAACATCCCTCCTATCGAGTTTGTTATTCCTAATAAGTTTCAAGACGGATGCAACATCAAAGCTTCATCTTACGAATTTTGTTCAAGGATAAGGAGCTGCAAGCACCCCACCAAGTGTTGTTATTTCTACCTTTCTACAAGACTTGAGGACGAGTTTTCTAATGGCGTAGGAATTGATGAAGTTGCATTTGGCATAATCCCATATGAAGGCCTATGCACAACCTTGGGATACCCACAAGGTGCTGATGGCAGTCCAATGGGCTGATATAGACATTTGGATAGCTAGATTTAAGATTGGAGCTTTAATTTTTATTGCAACAGGCCTAATTTATCAGCCTCCTAAAGTGGGGTGTGAAGTTAGTACACAGGATTCATAGTTAATCATTTGAGTTAGATTAGGACACTTAATATCTTTTAAGAGTCCTATTTTGAGTTTACTTACTAAATTGAGTGTGTGAGAGTGATTAGCAGTCCTTTCATAAGTCAATTTAGGAATTTCAGGTCTTTATATATGTAATACACCCCCTCATCAATTAAAGATGTTAGGAGCAAAGAAAATTGAGTCTTTTTTTTCAATAGTTTTGGTGTTGTTGAGCATTCCATGTGGGAATATATCCCATAGCTGATTTCCTTGTTATTTTTCTGACATGATTTTAGCAGGTGTGATCATACCCTATTTTCTTCTATTATGCTCCTTATTCTACATCTTATTTCTCTTGATTCAACGCCAGGTGGAACCCCTTTTTCTGTTCAATTTCCAGATTGCCAGATTTGGTCATCATCGTTATTCTAGTTTTGTTTCATCCAATATTTGTCCTTGCACTGCCCTATTGAGACTAAAGATCCTGGTATAATTGTAGTTCTTGTGTCTAGAACCTTTTCTAGAACCCTGAACTGCATTAATTAACCTCGACCAAAGTGGAGATAACTGAGTAACTATTCAACTCATGAAGAGCAGAATCAATGGACCAAAAGGTCCAAAACTAGTGTGAAGCTACCACAGTCTATCCGATGGGTTCTTCTTAGTAATAGACAATGATTATCACATTTTTAATACTTTCAATGGCTAAGTCCAGACTTGTTGCTCATACAGAATTACAAAATACAGAGAACGAGCAGAAACAAAAGTTATGATGGGCAAACCAGCGAAACTGGATGAAGCATTTGACACTCAAAAACTTGACAATATCATAAGCGTCAATGGTAGAACTCCCTACAAAAGGGAAATAGAGGATGATAGTTTGGTGTCAAGATAATATAATGAACAGTTGGGAATTACTAGAATGTACTGCTTTGGGGTGTACAAACCTCATATCAACATATAAAACCTCCAGCATCACCCAAGGTGACCTAGACAACTAAGAAACCACATAGGATTCAACTTACATTTCAGAGAGAGAGAACGGATACTTTGGGGAAAAAAATGCCAAATTGGCCTCACCCAAAGAGGAGATAACTGAGTGTAAATATTCTACTCATGAAGAGCGGAATCAATGGACCAAAACTAGTGTGAAGCTCCCACAGTCCAGACTTGTAGCTCATACAGAATCACTGAATACAGAGAACGGGCAGAATAAAAGCTATGACAGGTGAACCAGTGAAACTGGATGAAGCACTTGACACTCAAGAACTTGGGCAATATAATAAGCGTCAATGGTAGAATTCCCTACAAAAAGAAAACAGAGGATGAATGGTTTGGTGACAAGATAATACACTGAGCAGTTGGGAATACTGGAATGTACTGCATTAGGGCTTACAGAAATTCAATAGTAGCATGGAAAAATGGTTAACACAACATCACTTCATGGCTTGATCCATATTCGTACTACAGCATTGTCGGAGAAAAATTCCATTCTCCTTCAAGGGCACCAAAAACTCTTTGCATAGTTCTCAATTGGTACCACATAGTGTGATATACAACAACCAACTTCTTCTCATGTTATTGTGTCTTCCTTGGGGAGCATAGTACAAAAGCATTGTACTATTAATCAGTTCAAACAGTGAAAGTCGATGTATATCAACTTAGGGACAGGTTAGGCCTTTATAAGGTGGTCAACTAGAATCAGCTAGACATTGATAGTACCAAGTTGTCAGCTAACCAGCTAGTTGACTATTTTGCATATGGTTTTAACTTTGATAATTTGGTCATCTTATATGGCCTTTTGTTTGTCATTTATCCTTCCTTAATGCAACATGGATATAGAATATATGCCCCAAAGGCATAAAGAAATGACTTGAAGGTGCTTTATGATTGAACATACCAAGTGAGTGATCTGGTGCGAATTAGAGGTGGTAAAAGGACAAATGGGAGGCAAAAGACAAAGGGGTTGATGTTGTGAGCAAAGCACTATTACTTCCGAGTTTCCAGCAGATATGACCTTAAATAGAGTGGTATGTTTGAACAGGATTCATGTAGATAAACACAAATAGTTGGGATAAGGCTTAGTGAATTATTGTTGCATTTTATTGAAAACATTAATACATTTATTCATGAATACTACTAATTTTGTTGCCTAGGCAATACCTAGACAAGGCAAGGCAAAATGACTACCTGCTGACTAGCTGCCTTAACAACACTGCTACTAATGAAGAAACACAAAGACCCAGGTGCATGTACTTCAAAATAATAATAATAAATAAACAAAGATAAATAGATGAATAAATAGTTTCATGGAAAAATCACATAGAAAATGTTTCTATGGAGCAGGTTACATGTAGATACATACACAGGAGGCAGTGGACCTTCATACGCAAATGTTGATAGTCCTTGGCGTTGTTTGTGCTTTGGATTAGATGTGCATAACACATACACTCTTCCACGACGTTTGACCGTCCTACAGAACTCGCAGAGTTTCTTCACTGATGACCTCACCTTCATGACTAAAGATCAAAGTAAGCAAACGGTCAGCTATTGTGCTGAGAAATTGAATCAGATGTCATCAGTTGGCATTAAGAATCAAACAGAATACTAACACAGAAGATGGCAGTACGGTAAAGCATTATGTCACAATAGATGTTGGTAAGAACCAATGGCTGAAATTTTTTCCTTAAAAACTATAATAAAATAAAAATGGAAGAAAGTTCTCTGTCCAGGAGTGTAGCTCCCACACCAGCGCCCATGTGTTTGTCTCTCTTTTCCTCCCTATAAAATGACCTCCCTATGCCCCATGGATTGAAGCAAATGGGAGGCATTGATTGGCTCTTGTGCAGGTGTAGTAGCCACACTCTTGGACAAAGAACACTTCCCGGTTATAAATATTGGGAAAAAGAAGCCAGAAAAAACACGGTCCTTGCACCCAGACACAGAGTGGAGAAATGACCACCCCAACCCTCATGAAAGGCGGAAATCCCACCCCTGTTGATGCTTCTGTGCGAGGTCCCATTGCCCATGGCACTTGCACAGGGGCTATACTGCCTTTCAGGAAACCCTATCCCTAATAATTATAGAATCACTAGAAAAACCTATCACCAAATTGCAGTGTACTATGGCCCCTAGAGATACAAATTGGATGTTAAAATAAGCAGCTAGGGGCTAAATCCTCCTTAAAGGAACATGGAAAACCAAAGTTTAAAGTATTGGTACCGCGTATCATATTGGTTGGGTGATTTTGAGAGACATATCATATCATATCATATCAGAGGTATATAAGATACGCTAAAGATATGCACATAAATGGTCAAGATACACATGGAAATACACTTCTGGAGCAAAAAAAAAATATAAATAAGCAATATATAACGTGTATCATGCATAAACACCAAAATGGAGAACACCATATAATGAGTTAAGTGCATCCAATTGAAATTGTTAAAAAGGATTAGGTTCCTTACATGTAGAAATAGCCTAATGCCATGAAGAGTGTTGGAGTGGTTCAAACACATAGTTGGAAGGATCTTCAGGAATAGGAACAACTAGGATGATGTTGTGCACCAACCAAACATAGGCACAATATTGACCCTAGTCGAAATAGTTATAGTAATGTCTCTCCCACGCATAGTAGATCTAATGTGTATCTATAACATATAATTTTCCCAAAGCAATAGAACATGGTTTGCAAGGGGGAAAAAAATCAAACATGAAGAAATTTCGTTTTTCTATGAAATTTCTTGAATCATAGTGCAAATCTTTACAAATGATGAAGTTTGCTGCAATGGGTGGGTTAGTTTTACCTAAATTCATCAATTTAAAGTAAAAAATAGGTATAAAAACAATAATTTAAACACAAAGATCAAGTTCTTGAGAAACCTACCTTTTTTTGTGAAATCTCCTTCAATCTTTGATTTCAACTTGTACAATGATCCAAAGTTAGGACTTCATAGGCACCTTTGGAATCGTTTTTCAGTGTATATTGAAATCCCTAACTCAAATCTAGGCAAAAAAAAAGGTTAAAGGGCTTAGGAACACTCTCGATTGGGAGTTTTGGAGATTTTTCACATTTTTTTCTGGGTTCTGTAGGTTCTGAATCAAGAATGAACCCTCGTGGTGGTTTTAAGAGACATATTGATGGTTTTAATATGAAGAATCACTACACACGATTGAGGTAACCAAACAGTTTTACAATAAGAATCACTACACAGATTTAGGGTAACCAAACAGTTTTCCAGTAAGAAACATGTACCAGACTTAATGCAACCAAACGATTTTTCAGCAAGAAATATAATTCAGAAGAATGTCTATCAAATGATTGACATCCATATTCAATACATGCACCATTTGATTTACCAAACCAAACACCCCCCAAGCTTCCGCTACTGTTTCCAGCGCATAAACCTATAGGTATCACTAAAAGCACCGCAAAACTAGTTGAGGAGTTCCTTCTTAATTTTTACGCAATTGGGTGACCCAGCACTGTTTAAAAAACCAGAACCGGCTTATTCCAATTCCAAGACCGATGTGTTTGGTTGTATAATTCGTTGGAAGGTCTTTCTAGTGAAACACGATTCCTTTTTTTTTTTAAATTGTTTGGTTGCTTTAGGATGTATTTTTACTAAGAAATACTAACTCATTTGAAACACCTATCTAAAGCTAAATGTGGTTCGTATGAGAAAGATGGTAAATACCAAAACTCATCTTAGACACACTTAATTCTAGCCCTCATATAAATACTCCCTATTAAGTGGTGGTTCGTTGGAATGACAAAAATCGGGAAGCTACCTTCTTCCCTTCATCAAAGATGAAGACCGCCCACGACTACACCCCTACACCGACGACGACCATCGCCTCCTTGCTTTCCCCATCGCCTCCTTTCTCTGTTCGGATTTGGAGCTCCGAAACCTTTCATCTGAGTACTAGAACGATCAGACATCCCGCATCTTCCCTTCCCCAAGCTGAAGGTTTTGCTGATCTCTCTTTGCTTCTAGTTTCAGGTATGATGTTTTCTTCTCTTCGGTTCTAATAATTTAGCCCTAATTCCCTTATTATGAGTTTATGATTCTGGAATTTTGGCTTAGAATGTTTAAATGTAATATTGTTTTTAGGGTTTTTTTTTGTGTTTGAACGGAATATGAAATTGGTCTTTTCCTCTATTTGTTTATTTATTTTGGAACTTCTTCTTGTAGTTGTTGTTGTTGATCAACCTCATCGACGAGAGGAAAGGCATCTCGGGGCATTTTTTGACTTAGCACTATTTATTCCCCTCATTAAGTTGGAGAGGTGATCTAGTTGGGTCTTCCATGGAAACATATCATTTTCTTCTAATTATCATTAAATTTGATTGTAAAATGAATCTATGTGTGGATTCGGCCAAGGGACCTACACATGTCTCTCTATTTGCAAGACAATATCCAATAAATTAAGAAAATGAGCACCATCCGTGAGACAATATATTTGTTTTAAATTAGGTACAATCATCTGTCTTAAATCATTGCATAAAACCATGACAAAATATATTAAAAAGTTATCCATAGTAAAAAGAGATGGAATGTTCATTTTTTTATATCAAGCTTTTTCACAGCCTCCAATACATTCTCTAACATTTAACTATTTTGATTTGAAGTTGTTATTGATAGTCTGATATATCCTTGAAGTAAGGGTAAAAGCTCCTATGGTTACCCGATATTCGCTCATGTGTTCTGGTACTCGGAGGCTTCAACAATACCGGGTACAATTTGAGAACTGCTCCCAAAACAATGTTGAAATGCCGGCTGATAGTTTCACCTGAATGCCCAAACATATGTAAGAGGATGCGGTTCTTAACATTGTGACCGATTGCGTATAAAAAAATAACCACTTGTTCCTCCACTTGAACGTCAATTGTATCATATAAAAGACCCTTGGCACGCATCACTTGACATAGGTTAAAGAATGCCTTTCGACCCATTCTTATCATGTCTCGACATGTCTTGTCAGTATGTCCAATGATTCGTTGTGTCTCAATGGAGCCACGTCGAGGCTCATTACGATAAGGTTGTCTACGTAGAAACGCATTTGTTGTGCAGTGCTCCAAAACACATTGTTGTGCAGTGCTCCAATACACATTGTTGACCATTTGGTTTAGGTTAAGTTGGATCCCAAAATTGCAGTATAAATCAGAGCCGGCTTATCTACCATTTGAACAAATTGACCCAATTAAATAAAACTGTCAAACCTGGTAACATGAAGTTTTTCTTCTCTTTTCTAGGTTGACACAGGATTTAAAGCACAGTTTTTCTGAACCAAGACAATTATCTTTACCATATATCTGAACTACTGAACATCACACTTTGATTATTGCTTCCAACATCAAACTTAGGTGAAGATCAAGTTACATTCCTAATGAAGAGCCATCGATTAACCTTCAGAGGATCCAGCTTATAAACATAAACCACATAAACTGCAGCCCATTGTCATTTCCAACCAGAAATCACATGGGGAGGAAATCCATCACCTTCTAGTGTTCCTTAAGACTAGAAATTAAGTGTGAATCTCAAGGATCTTCACAGCTTCAAGTATGAACACTTATGAATAAGAGTTCAGAACTGTAGTGATCAGGGTGCCAAGACAGAAGAGCCAGTACCCTTAATAGAGGCTTTCGTGCTACCAATGCCACTCTTGTAGGATTACTAGATAAGCCCACTTACCCAAAATGCAAAAAAACAATTCAGGGTTGAACTTTGATTAAAATTGAAGTCCTTGTAGGAGGAGACTCTTCTGGGGATTTCCTTTATTTGACACACAAGAAGGATACAAAAAGGGCAAAAAGAGAAGTCCTACGTGTGGGTATATACATCAAAAGTTAGTGTATAAAAGCATGTATGTGTCTTCAAGCACCAGGACAGTAATTGTGTTATACCTGATAGTGAGGAATGGATATTAAACATACACAACACAAAGGGCAAAAAGGAGCTTTCTGAAGTGTAAAAATGACTAAAATGGGTTGGTTGGCCCCTACTTTGTTGTGGCAATGGGATTTATTCTTTTGGAAAAGTTTTACTTCACTCCTTGTGATTCCTATGCTGGAAGCATATATGCAAAACCAGAATATTGAACAAAACAAAAAAAAAATCTGAATTGATCGATTCGATTCCCATCAAACCAAGGGTGAAGAATCATTTTCGATCAAGTCCATAGACAAGCTTTCACAAACAACAAAAAAAAACCTGCAAAATCCGATGGACCCATCTTCCCCAAATAGAGAGCAACATTCAGAGGGAGGGAGAGAGAGGAAGAGGAGGAGGAGGAGAATACCAAATCCAATTTTGCAGAGTCGCCGGTGGGCTGTGGCAAACGTCGTCGGTGGCAGGGCAGTCGAACAAGAGAACAGATCCAAGCACTTCGATCGCCACTGCTACGTATCCATGAACAAAGCATATGAGATCTGAATTTAAAAAAAATAAAAACCTAAAAATAAACTTACAACACAAAACGGAGATCTGGTTTTAAAAACCTAACCTTACACCTCCATTAAAACAAAAGAGAGAGCCGGTGAGAGAGAGAGAGATACTGAGTCCCCTTAAATGGGCCAAACCCACCTTGACCCTAATTTAATTTAGGTCCACAAAACAACCTAGCTCTAATCCTTATTCCTCCTTATTGGTCCTGATTTTTCAAGTCCAGGCCAAGATGACCCTGACCTTACTTTGACATCAAAAGTTGAGCATACCCTAACCCTAACCCTAACCCTGCAAAATATTAAATAATTAAAAATAACAAATATTCATAATAAAGTGGAGATAAAAACATAAAATCACATATTACTTGTTATAAGGAGAACATCTTAAAGCAGATATTCGAATAATTTAAATAACTCCAATTATTATGGTAAACAAAATAGGAGATCATCCTAAGGAAGCAAATAATCCAAAAAATTTTAAATTATTTATCATGATAAATAAAGAAATCATCATAATAAGACAAACAATCTTAAGATCTCAAAATATTTATCATGTTAAATAAAGAGGAGAACATCTTAAGAAAACAAATACTCCAAAGTCAACATCAGGGCAAAAACCAATGCCTAAACTCAGGGCTGAGTTTTGGGCGGGCTGAGTGGGCCAAAGACATCAATCCTTACTCGCCTTAACTCAGGGTTAAAAGTTTCAGGGTCAAGCCAACCCTCAATACCAAATTTTTTAGGTCGGTTCTTGTTCGAGATCAGGGCGGGCCAAAGATGGTTTGGGCCCAACATTTCAGAAAAAACGAGAAAGTGTGTATGAAGGGTTGGGCCAGCCCTTAGGGCTAAAATTTCTCCAAAGGGTTGGGCCGGCCCTTTGGGCAAAAGTTTCACTCTCTCTCTCTCTCTCTCTCTCTCTCTCTCTCTCACACACACACACACACACAGAGTGAGTCCACCGCCGGCAACTAGAGTGTTGTTAGATCTGATTCACTTTTAAATTGTCAATTCCCATTTTTTATTCCAGTTCTAAATTGACACCCTAATTACAATGGGATAGGTAACACAATTGGGCCCCAGAGGGCTCGGGCGTTTACGGTCATCAAGGATTTTAAACTTGGAATCAGAGTCGAATCAGCTGGAATCGGATCCTCTGTTCTAAAAACCCAGTGATTTGGTTCCAAAAACCCTATAATCGGTCACTCTGAAACATCGGAAATCAAAAGCCGTCCTGGAATTGAAATAAACCGATTCCGGTTTTTTAAACAGTACCGGTTCATCCAATTGCGTCAAAATTAAGAACTCCCCAACTAGTTTTGCGGTGCTTTAGTGATGCCTAAGCTTTATGCGCTGGAAACAGTGGCTGAAGCTTAGGGCTGTAAACCAGTGAGTCAACGTGATCTAGTGACCCTGGATGATTTTTCCCAACCAGATGTTAAACTCGAAACCCTAACCCTAGCGACGAGTGAAAAGTATGGAGCATTCGTTTTTTGATTCGAAGATGCCACGGAAACCACAGAAACGGGGACCTTACATTTTAGTATTAAACACCTCAGTCCTCACCCGGGTTTACAGTCGACCACGCCCTTTCACTGACACATTTCTTTATTTCTCGAGAACCAGATCTCGGGAGGAGCTGTCTCTCGTGTATCACAGGCTTCAGAGCTTCAGATTGAAAAAATGAGCTCTCAGATCTACAAATCTGCTGCCTCTAAGGTTCTGAGGTCACTTATTTCTGCCTCCAAGAGCGCTCCTGTTTTGGCTGGTGAGCTTTTCAGTTATATCCCGGCAAATTTTTTTTCCCGGATTTAAAGTAAGATATTCTATAACAGGATCTTCACATCCTTCTGATTTTTGAGTTTTTGTTCCCCTGTGAGTTCCTCGGATTGTATTAAAAAACTTAGGAAAGCATGATCTTTTTTTGCATTTTATTATGCAAAATCGTGTGTATGTTTCTGAATTGACATTTTTTTTTTTTGGGTTGAGTTTTGCACAAAACTGGAACTTTCCGACTGATTTTCTCGAATGTTTGGAATTAGTGTGCGTTTTTTGGAATTTCTTTTCCTGAATCATTCTCATATTTTTCTACAGTCGATTTTCATTAGCAACTGTAGCTAAGGTGTGCATTTTTTAGATTTTCTTTTCCTGACTCATTCTCATATTTTTCTTCATTCGATTATCTTTAGCAACTGTCACTGACTAAATTGTTGCAGTATCCTGTACCGCCTCGATATCTTATTAGTCTTGTTGTTGCAACTCTTACGTATTTTGGACACTTTGACTGTTTAATTCTTAGCTTTCCTTTCTCCAGAACGACCGGAGGGAAATCTAACGCATTAATTTAGTGCCTCCACCCAGCACTCTTCTTCCCCCTCCCTTTTTATATTTCCAGTTCTTCTAACAATTATTGGTTGTTTCATTGATGGGATTTGTTTGGTGTTATTCCCTCTAACGAATTTTCATTCTTAACTGTACTAATTCCCCCCCCCCCTCTCCTCCCAATCTTCCAATGGAAGTTATTTTATTCAGAAACTTGATAATAAAATGTCCAAAGCGATCTGTTCCCATTTCCTCGCTGACCCATCATGCAAAAGTTACGCCGTTAGAGTGAGTGTGCCCGCCGGCCCTAAGGTCCACTCCTTCGACTGCTTGTTCGCATCGGATCTCAATGTTTAGTAAGAATTGGGTCTCAGGAAGAAGGGGTGAGAGAGAAATATGAGTAATCACAAATGGAAGTTATTTTATTCAGAAACTTGATAATAAAATGTCCAAAGCGATCTGTCAATGTTTAGTAAGAATTGGGTCTCAGAAAGAAGGGGTGAGAGAGAAATATGAGTAATCACAAAGTTGGATGACGTAAGTTAAGGTACTGAAATTGTTGTATTTGAATCGTTGGATCTTGTACCTGATCCAGCTAGGCTTTTTAATGGATCTGGTTTTTCAGGTCCTAATTTATTGGAATTACTGAAATTGATGATAGATACAAAATATTTTTGTGTATAAGTTCTGTGATGAGTTGAAGTGTTTAAATCCTCTTTTATTTTAGTTTATTTATTGTTTTGAAAAATCTTATATGAGTCTTCTCTTGTCTAGAGGGACGAGCTGTAGCAGTTGCAACAGCAACATCATTTAGAGGAAAGGTGCCTTCTTTTGCTTCATTTTATGGGAGAGAAAATTCTCAAAACGAATCAAGAGGATGGGTTTCAGGAGCCCTAGCTCTTCCTGCAGCAGGTAGAATTTTTCTCTGGAAATTTCAGCCTGTATTCAGCATATGCATGACAGCATGAGCAACTGAGGAGACTAATAAAATTTGTTCAGCATTGTGCTGTTTTTTTTTTTTTTTTTTTTTTTTTTTTTTTTTTTTTAACTTTTAATAGAAATGTCCTTTTACTTGTGATCGAAAGAATTGTATCTTTATTTAATGCTATGGTTTTAGTTTTGTATTGATTTTCACTTTCCTATAGATTATTGTATTGTACATTCTTGTTTTGTATTCTGTGATTATATTCTATATTTTGGAGTTCAAGAGTCAGTTTTTTTGCTTTGTTTTGGTTTTGGTTGTGGGTTTTTTTTTTTTT